>NC_092694.1:1836253-2136253 GCF_964275005.1 Diadema setosum | reverse complement strand
TCATTCAAATTGAGATTAGCTGCAAACTATCTACCTACCCGATTATTGCTTTTATTCTTTAGATTAGCCCCTTTAAAGAGCCCTCTTCAGACAATGCCTAGTTGAAGATGAAAATGTGGCAACATTTCAAATTTATCTACCTACACTGAGTTTAATGGGAAAGTAAAATACAAGTCCTCACTCATCCTCAAAACTGTCTTTCTCTCTTTGTGAACGAAGGTATGAAAACTGTTTCATTTAAACCGTCGAGGATGGGCCGATTTTGCTACAAAACGCATTCCCCGTAGACCCCTACCCGAGTATACTCGAGACTCGTCCTCAACAGGTTATAATATTACACGACAACTACAACACTTTTAACCCCATCTGTACCAGGGACTTCGAACAGTGTGTACAACCCTACAGGGTTTTACCTACAGTGTAGGTATCAAATGGCACTCAAACCATATCAAGGGTTGACTTGCTGTTGGGGGACTCTTGAGACCTCACTGAAATTGTATGTTCGTTGAGAAGATTTTGGAAAATGAAAATGATATCACTTACCCTGGCATCTTGTGAATCCCTAAACGTAAGGCCGAAGTAATCTTTCTCCACTAAATCCAAGTGGTTGCAAACAAGGTCCAGCAGTTGCTCCCCTTTGGCACGTTTCTGTATGAAATAGAGGCAAAAAAAAAGAATAAAATGTTTAAAAGAATGCCAGTAGATCATGAAGAGTCATTGTAGCTATCTGAATCTACTTTAATACTCAATACATGTACAGCTGCCTCAAAGCAGCCTTGTGCTGGCCACAAACAGCTGGCCCAAAGCCCCTTTGAAATGTAACAGTGACCTCATGTACAATAAATGTGTCATCATTGCAAAAGTTATCAATGCAAATGATTGTGATCAGAGAACACTTCTACAACCAAACCAGTACCATAGGACTTTGACATTATACAAGTTGGCTGAACAGTGCCAATGCTGCACAAATGCATTTCTGTGCATGACCCAAGAAAAGATGATATGTTTAGATTTGAGGATGATTTGAGGATGCGTTTATAACTAGGCCTTTTCTTGCACTCTTGGGATAGCCTCATCTTCATGTTCCTTTTTTCTGTTCTTTTTTCTGTAACACTGTACAGCCCCCATTTCACATCACAAACTGAAGCTACCGGTATGGACACCAATATGAATGAGGTCTGTGTCTCTGCCTTTATTTTCTACACAACTCTATAATGTCGTGTACAACGTAGTTGCATACAATGTACATTGTATGATATCGAGGCAAACTCCACCTTTTCATACTTCCACACTAGTAAATATCATAGAACACCGGTACATGTATAAAAGAATGTACAGAATACACTGTTTGTTGTATAAAGTCTGACAAGTCATTTTCTACCTTTTCTCATAATCACTGCCATAGCAGGGTTACAATGTATGTCACTTTGTTCGCCTTATTATCAATCCTAGCTAATCCTTTCAGGTAGTTTCAAACACCTGAATCGGTTCTTCGTGTAACAGGAAAGCCTTAAACAGTGACAATCAATGCAAATGTTTCAGATTATCATGGATAAGTTTGCATCTAGAAAAAAAAAATAAAACAACTGATATCTTTAATACAAACATCCAAGGCCAACATAGATTGTACACTGTAGAACTTGTAAAATTGAAGACATATGGAATCATGATCACTTTCTCACCACAGTGCAATCAATGTGAAAATTACCTAGGGGAATTATCTACACTTTAACCATCAAATGTCTGGACAGCATACAGTAGATACATCAGACCAGCTCAAACTCTTGATTAGTCACACTGGCACCAAAACCATGGCATCTTAATTTGATTCACACACCACCACCATCTCAATTATGACATTAATATCCCATGCAGGAAATAATATGATATGATATGCATGAACACTTAGCCTCCTAATAATGGTATTTAAAGACATTGAAAGGGAATTTGCTCCACATCAACTGAAAATAAACACAAGGCAATAATGAACAAATACAGGTTGAATGATACAACTGTATGTTTATTTTACATCCAGTCTTTACACAATCTCAGGTGATGAAAATGAACCACGTTGTAAATGCATGAAAAGAGTTGGATAGTCCCTTTTCATTCTTTCTCTTCATATCTGAAGCTCAAACTGTATGGTTCAAATCTTTATAGAGGCATCTACCTTCTTCTAAAGGCAAGATTCATTATTGGATAAAGGGGGCATGGAAAGCACACAAATCAGCTACTTCTGTGTTATGTATATTGTGATTGAAGTCACACCAATAGAATAAAAGAAAATGATGCACTGATCTTGCTGAGTGATTTAATGTCACATTCTCAGACAGAACAAGGAAGCAATCTTGGTCATGTGACTGTCATGTCACAAGGACTGCCATCCTTGATCACATGATCTTTAAACGGTCAGGCGATCTTAACTACATGAGATTCTAAAGTGAATCAATGAGGATGAGTTTGGAGGTGGATGAGATCAAGTGGGTCTAGAGATATACGAAACATGTTCTGGGTGCCAGTTTGTAATATGTGCGGTTGACTAGCCAAGAGCTCAGTTATCTCTCTCACACATGCAATAAAAGTCACAGCCACATGTTGGGTGGGGGGGGGGGGGAGGGTTGTTGTAGTATGAGAAGGACCTTCTGTGATGCATAGATGCAAACCCAGATACCAATCATATCTCATGACAGTCTTCAATGATGTCACCATCTGGACTGGTATAGCAGGATCTGTAGTATAAAATGACTGTGTCTGCATACCGAGGTGCCTACCAGACTACAGACCCATGACTGACCCTGTACTCTGTGATATTTACAAAAATGCATTGTCCCTTCTCTCTTTATTTTCACATATCATATTCACATTTTGCAGATTCACCTGTTTCCTAGTAATCAACCACTCCCTAGATCCTATAGGCATTAGCTGTAGTCTATAATAGATCCTTTTGTGAACCTTGATGTCTATGAAGTGCTGTCATATAAAGCCAATACACAATGTGTAATAGCTACAGTGTATATGAATTACTTTTTTACTACAGCAATCATTTACACAATCCCCATACAAACCTATTAATGAGCACAATCAAGACTACATTGTACCTGTTCCTACATTGTATACTAGCAAGCTAATGCCCTGGAACATTGTATAGTAGGCGATTTTCAAGATGGTTGGGTTGGACACTAATGATGATGTATATAATTAGGTGATCCGAGCATCCTCTCGGATCACCTTCTGTTTCTGTACGGATTCTTTCTTCTTCTTTTTATTTCTCCCCAAAAGTTGTGCATCGATTAGCTCAGAAAGTCCTCTTCCTATCAATTTCAAACTTATACCATATATGTATCGTCTCCCAAAGACGGCAATCGAACTAAAATCAAAGTGATCAGTCAACCGTGACGTCACTATGACGTCATTATATGAAAACACATTCTCAATCATATCTCATTAATCGAATGGAATTTTTCAATGAAATTTACGTCACATATATTTCAAGATATGCGCATTCTACTCATATTCTCAAAATTCATATTTTCTCTTAAAACGCGCCCGTACGCGCGCGTTGAAATATTTGTATGCTCAAATCGAGCTCAAATTTTTTTTGCACACGTTTCAGACCATTTGGAGCATTTTTTGAAAAATTGAAAAAATCGGACGGACGCGTACGCGCGCGCACATTTACGCATGCACAGCTCATATGCAACTGAAATTTCCCGTTTTTTTACGTTTATCGGATGCCTGAAATGTCAAGGAATATTTCTACCAAGTTTCAAGTCAATCCCACTCAATATGACGTCATACGGGCCCGTCAAAGTTGAAATTCCGCGCGCGCGTCAATGGCGATATACAGTGCAACAATGCCAAAAAACTGCCAATTTTAAATCCGATTTTTCTCGTCAGGATGGACGGTGACCCCCAATTTTCTTTACATATTCTGAAAGATGATGAGTTGTACATGTCATTTCATGGGTTGGTGATGCTGGAAAAATGATTAAAAGATATCAAATTTCTTAATAAAATAAAAAGAGTAAATTTTCAAAATGACGTCATCAAATTACAAGTTCACTCGAGCGTATCTCACCTATCCTTTGCCAAATTACACCCAGATTTCAGTATGTTGTAGCTTATTAAATGATCGTTCATTAATATAATAACAACATTTTGATTGGATGACGGCATCACCTCGTAAAAATGGATTAAAAGTAATATTGTCAAATTTGACCAGATTACGTGTTATCTCTATGGGAGGGCAGTTTTTCTGTCAGTGAAAATTGACATGACTCTCTTTTTCGAGCACTAGCTCACTTATGCTTCGGTGAATTTCTCCCAGATTTTAATATGTTGTAGCTGAGACTTTGGGCTATCGTAAGTGTGCCCTCCATTTTTTCATACGACGTCGGCATCACGTCAAAAAAACTTGGTTGAAAATGGCACGAGGCTTCGATGCAGCGTCATTTTGCTTAATACACAGGGCCTATGGAGAATGAAATAGGTCATTGCGTAGCGCATCCGACTCGTAAACCTAAGGTCCCTGGTTCAAGGCTCACTCCTGCCAATACTTTTTTTTATTTTTTTAAACACTTTTTTCTTCTTTTTCTTTAGTTAATCTTAATCTCCCTTTCCTTACTTTATCTTTTTCTGATTTTTTTATGCTTCTCCTTCAAATTTCTATAAAATAACATAATTTTTTCTTTATTTTTCTTTCTTTCTACTACTTTCTGTGCAATAGATGAACAACAACAATGGCTATCAATCCCATATTTTGCACATGTTTAGTACATGTCACGTACATTATTTCATAAAATAACAACTACTTGATCGGACACCATCTTGGGTATGTAAATTAGGGTCAAAGGTCATAAATGTTTCATCCTGTATCTTGGTGAATACATGTCCTATCTTTCCCATATTTTGCACACGCAAAGACCATGTTACAAGAATCATTTCATAAAATAATTACTTTTTGCTTAGACGCCATCTTGGGTGTGCAAAGTGAGGTCAAAGGTCAAATATACTTCATTCTGTATTTCCGTTAGTGTATACGGAATTCGGTACCAAAGATGGCAGGTCTCACTCCCTTTTCTAAATGAGAATCCAAACATCACACGGCCAATGTCCCGTCAACACAGATGAAACCTGTATGGTCATGAATATTTGGATCAGGACTCAAATCATTGATTTTCGAAGAGATCGGATCACCTAATTTGTCAGTGTTGACAAATTCCGGTTCTAGTTAATTTAGACTTTAGTTTTGATTAATGTGTGTAAGTGGTTCAACTTTGATCCAGCCACAAACACTACGAAAGTCCCATATATGAGTGGTATGGTATGCCTCCTTTATAGAATTTTTTAAACCCTTCCCATTCTACACCTGGGTCAATGTGATGTCACTGACTGCTCCTGTTTCACAATATGTATCACATGCTACAATGTTGTAGATCATCAATGATACTTTTCTGTAAAACAGAGCAATTCAACTGCTGTACAATTGAATGGGATGCATCTGCTTCCTTCATTTGATCACTTCATCTGCTGTACATGTACATGATACAAGGCCCTTCATTTATATTTTGATGGGTTTGATGAAGCTCAATGATCTTGACCTTGGGTCAATGATTGACCTGTAGTTCTGTCTGCACAGGTGTTCTTTCCAATCTCTAGCTACATTGCACAAATTACACTGGATTATCACCTACCAGCAATGATGGTATTTAGGGCCAGAGAATGACATTTTAGCTTAGTAGTGTAGACCTTTCACCTTGACATTTGATCTTTCAATCATCATTTCAGGCAAATGATTGCTTATTCATTTCTATAAATTTTTAAACATGTAATATTACTAATGGACATTCCTAGCTGAATTAAAGATAAAGTGCAGTAACATCTGACCTTGACCTATGTCCAACTGTCATGATCTTGAGCACCTTTTCCTACACCAAAATTACGAGATATGGGATGGACACACAGACAGACTGACAAACCAACAACGTCGTGCCTCTAGCACCCTTCAATGCGGAGGCATGTCAGACAATGAAATAAAAAGCTTGAAATTGCAAGAATACACATTTGTACATGTACGCATATGTTGCACCCTCCTTGAATACACAGATCATAATGTACAGAGAATAAACATTGGCAGCACTGTACGAGGAGACAGTAAACATTGCATTCGTAATCCTCCCACAAACAAACTTGGCTTTTATTGAAGCGACCCCCACATGTCTCTGTCTGAAGTCACAAAAGCAAAGTCTAGGATTATGTCTCAACAATTTATATTCCATTTGAAGTGTCTTTTCAGGTTACAATGTGAATATAACATTTCTCTATAGCTAGTAAACTGCACCTAACTTTTAATGTGCTCTCGGTGCCTGGATATTCCCACTTCACATACATTTTAATAATAGGAATGATATAAAAGATGTGACCTCTGCCCCATACACGACATATTCGGTCTCAATAAACATGATCATATGGATGTAATGTCCTGAAAAGGATGTAATGTTCTGACAAGGAAGAAAGAAAAAGGGGAGGGATAATGGAATAGTTAACTGAGCAACCAAAAAAAGTGGGGGGAGGGATGGTCAGTCTTGGAATAGCAAAGTTGGCTTGTTGGCTTTCCTGGTTTTAATAGATGTAATAAAAAGGGAATAAAAGCACTGGAGGCATTCACAACAGCACTCTGCATTTGAACCTTAGTACAAACAAGCAATGTGCTATAAAAGGAGATCTCAAACATAAGTGGGAAAGATTTTCATTTACAACTGATGAAAGACGCAATGAAACAAAGTCACAAATCCAGTCCCAAAGTTGGTCTACCAATCAGAATGGTCAGTAGAACTAGGTGATTTCTTCAATAAAATTTTGTGATTTAAACGTTCTATATCATATCATTTTAAAAACAAAGATTATGAAATGTGTGCATGTTATCTCCTACAGTCAGATGTGAGACAACAACACTACAGGATGAATCAACAGCACATTTTATCATGGAATCAAGCACTCAGCACATTTGAAGAAAATCATTTTGGCTGCCGTTTTTGCTTTTATAAAATGTTTTCTCGCAAGCACAACTAAAATGATTGCAGATAAGTATCTGTCAACAAATCATTAGCACCTTTCAATTAGGGGAAAACAGCTGATTGTAATGTTACCTTTTTTTTATTACATTAAATCAAATCATTATGAGGATTTTTTTTACATTTCCGTACGATGTACCTTTGTCTACTACAAAGTATGTTCTTTTGATAGCCACATTCTACACAGATTTATGTCTGCTGACACATGTAAAAACCTATTCTTTAAAAAGAACATAAAAATCAAATTATCAATACAACAGAATCTGGTGAGGACTAGCAAACCTCAGCCCAAAGCAATTAAATTTTGCTTCTCATGTCCTTTTTGAACTGGCAACATGGTTCTCATGGTGAACACACTATTGTACTGCAAAGAATCAAACCATGTGATACTTTGCCATGAACAAATGGGTACCAGGGGAGACAATGGAGAAACGTAGCACATATTCTGATTTCTCATCATTCTATCAAGATCAATATTATGTTCAATGAGCCATGAAGTATACCGTCTGAAACGCACAATAGAACTATCACACCTCATACTACCAATTCATTAACATAACACTGGTCTGGTTCCACATCAGAGTCCAATCATTCATGCAACAACCCACTCAGAAAATTTGCTCAGCATCTGAATAAACTCCACAGCCTCACCTCCACAAAATGCACTTATGCCCGTGGACATGTTTACACTAACGATGAAGGGGAAAAAAAAAAATGACGCTATCGTTACTTAAAGCCTGTAAAGAGTTTTTCAACAAGAAACAATGTTCAAAGCAATTGAGAGTGTGAATCTTTATGTATGAAATGACGGGGAACCATTATCATACACAGTTATCTGGAATAGAACAAGTGAAACACCTCGTTAGACCTTCACTACAACCAGAGGAACGAACATGTATCATCTCACTATCACATTTTACATTTGAAAGATTATAACCTTAAATGTAAAAGGTGACTCAACATACAGTAACTACTCATGTGACAATCAGTTAAACTTTATGTGAATTCAAATGATGTACAAGTGTAACAAGATGTCCAAATCAACTAATAATGAAAAACAAAAAAAAAATGACAGACTTGCATGGGCATTAACTATCACTACAATGAAAAAGTAGTCAAAATAGAACAAAAGCACACTGGCAAATTAGAAACTACACAGCATTTTATATCCAGCAAAAACGGTTTTCCCAGTCCAAGCATTCCTGCAATAGTAATTAGATTTCTACATCCCAATGATACAATTGGCACATTCTTTCTGATCTCAAGTCTACTTGACTACTCAGACATCCTACAGTGTATCTTGTATGCCCTAATTCATAGAATCTGGTTTAACCATTGACTTCTCATATAAGGCATCTCTAATTAATTACATGTGATTTCTGAAAGCCTCTAATCCACTTTATTCTATTCAGAGTAAGTAATCAGATCTGTACGTAACAAGAGAATGTGAATGTCTATTGTCTAGATTGTTTCTGTTTCATATGATAGGGCGTAAGATGGCTCAGCTAAAGTTCTGACTAATTTCCTGAAATTAATATTCATCCTATTCAAGTGACACAATGACACTGGTCTCCTCAACAACAATGTATGCTGATGGCTGAGTTTTAATTTACGGTAGTAGGCTATAAACTGCTACAATTACAGTGTAGTTCAACTTGTCAAATCAATTACTTCCTAAAGGTAATTTATTACTGAAATAACAATGGATGAGATACAGGGGTCTTTCCATAGGGTTGGGGCACATAGGCAAAATCTCATCACCTGCACATACAAATGCAATTTCTCTAAACACATATAATCCAAAGTTCAATGTTTTTTGTAATTATGGTATGTGTGTATATATGTTACAAAATGTGATACAGAAATTGAATCTTCTGTTTTTGTTTTTGTTGTTGTGTTCATTTAATGTTTGGTGTCCTACCCTATTTTGGGGATACCAAGTGTAACACAAATGTATTTTGGGTTCAAAACACTAATACACATAAAAGCCTTACAATAGATCATGTTAGATCATTGCAAGTACACTACCATGAGTTGTCTCACTCACTATAGAAAATTGATTTGGCTATCAGAAAGCTAATATTGAAAAATTACATGTGAAGATTGCTGTACTTATGTGATGATTCACATCAATCCTTTGCATGTAGCATCACATAGGTATGCAGGCTATTCCATCAAAAATATTGCATTGTTCAGAGCTGCAAAAGTTATCCATGAAATCAACCCTGGGCCATAAACATATGTGCCAAAGATGGAAATGAATAGAAGCTTAATGCTTTCATAATTGCAAGAAGTAGCAGCCAAATGGGGCTTTGGTGTCCGCATCACATAGGTACAAGGAAATGTCACAAGTCACTTTTTTACACTGAAGTCTTCAAAACTGACTAACTTCATACCCCTCAAGTATTGTGGAGTTGGATGCATTATTAAACCATAGTTACGGAACATTTGAAGAACGCTTTATTTGTGACTAGGGCAACTTTAAGGGTTTGGTGTCCGCATCACATAGGTATTGTAGTCATATATCATTGCTCGCTGGTTTCCAAATTTCACCATTAAATTCAAAACAAATGTCTTTTAACATTATTTCATGGTAGGATGGATCAATTTAATACAAAATTCTGTGCAGAAAAATATATTTTCTCAGAGTTTGAATACCTATGTGATGCAGACACCGTGTCCTAGATTTTTGCATCACATAGGTAAATCTTGTTCATGTTCATCATCGATAACTTTGGACAAACTATAGAAAACTGATAACTGATTTCTAGCCCATTCCTAATGTTTTTCAGTAAAACAGTCAAAAAATGTTGTTTCAGCACAAGAAAATATACACAAACCTCTTTTTATCCAGAAATATGTACCTATGTGATGCGGACACGAAAATTTGGTGTCCGCATCACATAGGTACATTCGCATGTCAGCCATGGCATGGTTACTTCAGATATTGTAAATGAGTGTTTCACAACTGATTGTTTTCAGCAGTTGCTTTATGCATAATGCATTTTATGATCAAGATAGGCATATTTATGCCTCCTTTGACCTCATTTTAGCTCAAAATAGTACCTATGTGATGTAGACACCATTGTGTCTTTGGTGACCCCATCATCCTGACAGCCTTGCATTGCAGTTCTATTCATGATTCTTTGCACTTTGTGACTTCAATTCCAAGCCTTCAAGAATCAATTGCTACTGGAACAGAAGGACTTTGTTAACTGTGAATTTCTTCAAGAATATCTAATTGTACCTATGTGATGTGGACACCGTGTCCGCATCACATAGGTAACCATCATCTCATATCCACTACTACAAAAAGGACTAATGGAACAAAATTCATCTTTCTCAAAAACTTGCATAATTACATTTTGTTCATTCTGGTCCATGCAAAATGTTTGTGGAGTAAATTTATGACATTTTTTTATTCTCACTCATGTTTAACCCCAAATGAACAAAAAGAGTGCTAGTTCTACTACCATAACAGGCAAACTTCAATATTTTGTGAAAAATAATGATGTCACTTGGGAAAAATACATCTAATGAGGATACTACATTCATGAACTTGTTTCGCTGAAATGGTGCAATGATCTAAACCCTTTTAATTGAAATTCTCACGCAAAAATCCCACAAGAGCTCAAATTTGGTGTCCGCATCACATAGGTATTCATGATTTTGAACATTTTGCCATAAAATTCTAAAATGACCTTTGTTGTCTAAAATTTCTTTTGAATTAATTGTTAGAATGACTAATAGTTTCAAAGAACTTCATTTAATCTGAATAAAGTAATGATGAAATTTTGACCAATATGTTACATTTCATGCCCCAACCCCATGGAAAGACCCACAGCTGTATCATGAACTTGCGAACAAATAATATGTTTTGTTGTTGTTGTTCATTTTATTCTGCATCTACATTGTTACCTTTTCATAGTTCATGCAACACAATGAAGTTTAAGAAATACTTCATCACAAGGAATTTTCTTCACTAATTACCCTTCATCAGAAGCTGTCCAAAAGTCTTACATCGATTACTACTTTCACTATTGTACATTGTATCATTGTATGATTAAGGCATGTACAGATATTAAACACAGCTAGACATGGCTAAACTATGATCTGGTAATCGTTCAATGAGAGCACAATTCTGGTCATAAAAGTGACCTGCTGTCTGAGAGTCCAAAAACCTGCTGTCTGGAAAAGTGTGAGAATTGTACTGGTAATACAAATACATGTATCATTTATACTGGGAGTTCCTGTACGTGATTGTAATAAGCAGCAGCCCATTATTCAGTCAAACAAAGCCCTCTTTGAACTCTGAAACTTTTAACTGCTCAAACTGAAAGAAGGATGACCCTTCACAAAATGTGGTGTATCTTCGTATAAATTGGAAACAAACTTTTACCACTTGAAACATGAAATAACTTTAAAAAACACAAAACACTTGCAGATATCAAACAATTTGAATTACAAATACTTAATATATAAAAATCTTCATGAGGAGCTGATAACATGCTGTCCCACATGTACATATATTGTATACCTGTATTCCCCCATATTACTGGGATTTCCACATCATGTACATCACTATCATTTTACCCATCTTTTATTCTGAGAACTCTCAGGCTGTCATGTTTGTTGATTTATTAATACCCACACTATCATCATTCTTTGAATACTCGTTTGTTTCACTCCAGCATCTTTCACAATACCTTGATTTCACTATTTTCCCCTAACAGGGAATTTTTGCTGTGACTCTTTATGACCTGCAACATTCCAAGTTTCTAACCACACTACGATATATCTGTGATCACCGGGGCAAGAGACAGCCTGAGCATCTCGATGAAGTCACTATACGGGTCAATCACTGCTGTCAGGACTGCTAGGAATGCATCTAGTGAGTGGTCACATTCAATTTGAGCCATGAAGAGTTTCACCTCTTGCTCAGTCCACCATGTGTGTAATTGAATTTTCCTGCCGCCCTCAGCAGGACACAAAACTCACCTCAATGTCACATTGGTATTCCGTTTCATCCAATAAGATGACTGTGACCGTCTGAAGTCTGCCCCTTTGTGTGTGAGCTTTACGTGGAGAACTGGGAGGGGGCGAAGACTGTGAGTGGGGCGGGGCTTGGCGGTTACTAGGCATTGCGTCAGGTACAGAGTCACTTCTCCTCTAGACAGGGAGAGGAAAAAATACTGATGAGACCAAACAAAACTAAACTGTCATCATGTAGAATAGTTATCAAGGATAACTATTCTTAGACATCCTCTAGACGAAATTGCCAGAATGCTCCTCATAGCAGACAACTTCACTGGAAGTATACAAATTGTAGGCTTGGGTAAACATCAGAATTAAGTTTTTAAGAGTAAATGTCACTTTACTTTTATATCGCAAAATTTTGTGAATAAACAATTATAAAAAACGATAGGCTTAATTTAAACTAAGTCCTGCAGACTTTAGGACGCATGTAAACTGATATTTAACATGCTAGTCCCACACATAAACATCTGTGTTGTTACTCTTGTGGTATTCAGTGCATTGTCTGTAATTATTCATGTTTCCATAGCCTACCCATTACCACCATCAAGAAGTTCAGTTATACTCAGTCTTGTTTGTAAAGTAAACCTTATTGCACACAACCCAAATTCTACATTCTACCATATTCAAGGGACAAAGGTAAATACAATGTATGTTGTTTATTTATACAAATTGACATCATTTACATGTAACACGGTTTGTCTGTAAAACACTACAGTCAGATTGGTGTGATCATTTTGCTCTATAACCAAGGATTTTTTTAAATATTAAAGAAATAATGAATTAGCTTTTTGTCCTTGTATTTTCCTAAGAAAATACTATTAAATTAACACTACAGTGTACATAGGCCGTGCAAATGTGTTTTACATAAATTAATGTCTACTGCTTTTGAATACAAAAGGATTTTTCTCCGATCTTGTGCCAAATTCAGTGATAGGCCCAAGAGTCATATGTTCTGTGATCTTCTTCTAAAACATACAGTAGACCTCACACACTGCACATTTTAATATGTTTGGGTGTATAGATCTCTAGTGCCAGTTGAATATGCACTGAATTGTGTGTTTTATACATAATAACATTTATCTACAATTCACTTACCTCGGTTTCTCCTGGGTCGGGTTCGTTATAGCCCCCTCCGTCACCCGTTTCACTCATGGTAATTTAGATCACCTGTGTGACAAAAGGGGAAATGGAGAAAGGCGAAATATATGATGAGAAGATATCACTTAATTTTTTTTTTTTTTTATACCCAACACAATGTTTATTAAACATTTGCATAAAAAACTGTTACACATACAGTATCATACAAATCTTGAACTGCCAAAGAAAATAAAATGAATGCAGTTTTATGCCAATTTTCTGGCATTTCTGAAACTGGTTTTAGAGCATTATGATCAAGATTTGTATTCATAACACCCCTCTGGCAAAATGACACTTTTTCTGCATATTCATGCACTGCATACTGAATCGGTAAACAGTCATCAATGTAAACAGATCGTGTTTGATTTAACAACCAACACACACACTACCCATACAGCAAAATGGCTGAACGAAACAGCAACTAAAATGGAAATCAAAGTGTGGTGAACTAAAAGAAAAAAACGACAAGAAACTCCTCATGCAACGAGTGAAAATTGTATGTCCCTCGCTTGCCAGTTGCAGTGGAATCCCCATGCATTCATTATAGATCCATATGTGTATTCATCCCGAGCCCTGTGTATCATCTTAGTATTCTTCGGGATGCAAGCCCTCATTCAACTATCGAAGCCATCATCCTATATCTTGGTATGATGTGTGGAGCAGCGTGCTATAAATGTGTCACCGCTGAGATGATGCGACTATTGATCGCAGAGGGAGAAGACTCACTCTGTGTGTACTCGCATGGTTTAACCAGTACGTATTTATAGCACAGAACAGGTAACTTCCACTTGGATAGCTAGAATGCATTTTACAACTGGCAGGGGAGATGGATTCTTGTCCTGCCAACTTGAGCGTTGAAGCTTTTATCAGATTACAAACATTGTTCGATCCAGATTTTGGACTGCATGCTCAGTATACAAATACTTACATACATGGTACATGTATTTATACTACCATTACTACTCTGCAAGACTGCATACTTTGCATACATTATTTAAATACATTGAAGACTATTTTGCAGAGTGAATTCTACAGGATAATACATCTGATTCAGGAAAAATCACTTTATAGTATTCAATGGAAAATGTGCATTGCTACAGAAAAATCATCATCACAGAATGTCAGTGCCAACATTATCTGCTAGACTGGCAATGTAACCATCAATATTCATACAAGTATCACCAAAAAAAATGAAATAGTGATTGTACTTTTGTACATAAACCTCATTGTGATCATGATCTGCGTTTGATCGTTTGTTTGGATTTTTTTTTTCAGATTTATTCTCCATCAAAACAACTCTCAAGCATGCACAAAACAACCCACAGTCTATCTTTCATAGTTCAGTTGGAAACAAAAGTTAATTGATCAAAATATTTTCATGCAAATAGCTCATTCATAATTTGCAGTAAAGTCCACTACATTATGATATAATGTAAACTTTAAACTGGTACACATAAATTGGGTCATCATAATAACAAAAGAATGAGAGGTAAACATTACCACAAAAACAAGGTGAGTATGGCTCAATATACTGTACATGTATTTCTCATGATTGTTTGCCTTTGCTCCAGTCTTCATCCAATCAGAAAATACCACATCAAAAGCAAGCTGATCACACAAAAGAAAACCTTTTCTCCTATTCCCTGTCTTCTGGTTTGCTAACAAAGCAGAAGGGGACAGATGGACTACACTCTCTGCTCTGATTGATAGAGCAAGCTACTCTTAATGAAAAGCAAATATTTAAATGCAAATGAATAATCTGGGTTGGGACCAACTGATGGCCTATTCTAGCCATACTATCCGGATGTATATTCATGAGTGCTTGAAATAACCTAATACAGTCTTTAATTAGCTTTATGTATGCCTATGTATCACAATCTTACAGAGTTGGAAACAACATTGTAATTTTATGCATAATCATTCTAATCATGACTTCTTCTATTTCTTAAGACCCACAATCTTTGACTTGGTAAGTGAACAATCTCCATTATACACAGCTTGCAAATTTACCAATGTCCAGATTACTCTGTACATAATGTATCAATCCATATAAAGAGTAAGTCACTCTGAAGAAAACCAAAAGGCATAACCATACCATAATGCTATGTTCTTGTCAAAAAGAAAGGGTTGATATGTTTTTTATACAATAAAAAAAAAAGAATTTTAATCCTCTTTGCAAATATTCAGCATATATTGCATATAATTATATTTGAACTACCTTGAAACAGTAGCATATGATAGTATACACTTCAACCTGACATGCAACACAAATATTAATGTTTGTAACAGAAGGATCAAACAAAGGAGAACAAAGTCTCTCAAATGGTATGTACTATCTTTTGTAACAACCTCATGATTCAATATTCTTGATTTCCAGTATGACACTTTTCGAAAGACAAATACAAATTATCTCTCCAAGCAAACAGGGTATGTTTTGTTGCAAAACAGTGGAGCGATGATCTCATTGCAGAATGAAGAATTGGAAAATGGAGAAGACCACTTACTGCACAAGGGTGTGTTGTCTTTGTTGTCACAGAAAACATTTCATCATTGCCACACTTTTCTGTAGTATAGGCACTACACCCTTTAATAAGAATGGCATCGTAGCCATGCATTGTCCATTTTTCCATCTAGTTTATTTAGTGCTACACTCCCAGTCTGGACTGGCTGCCTGCCCTACTGCAGTGATATTGGAAGAGACAGTAATGAATAATATCACTGAAAACTCAATATTCGACGGTAGACTACACCATGCAGCTATAATACCAATGGTTAGCGTCCCTTCAGGCACCTGGGTATTTCATTCATTTGTTTTTCTTTCACACATTCCCCCCCCCCCCCCCATTTCTGAAGGTCATGACAATTTGAGCACAGCTAAAGTGGCACAATGGTTATCAGTGCAATGGGAATATTCCAAATTGATATCTCTGATATCATTGTGTAGGCTAGTAGAGTGCACTAGGCATATTTGCTTCCCACATTAAGTGTATTTCATGTATCGATAATAGCAATTTCAAACAAGACCAAAAAAACAAACAAACAAACAAACAAGCAAATGTTCTACAAATGATGCATAATTTCTGTTCCTGAAGTATTAGTTTTAGGCTATTAAAGGGATTAACACTACATTATGTACATTACCCATTTGATGCCTAATGTGAAATAGTTTTCATGACAATTTTTGAAGAGAAGGTAGAGAGGAGAAACCACTAGAATGGGACTCTGACAGCTCCATGCTGACTGAATCACAACACACTTCATGAGAAAGCCACAGCCTCCTACCAGGTACTTCAAATGCAAGGCCAACCTACCCAGCTGTGACCTGGCTGACCCTACAAACAGTCCTGGCATTTGCTAATTTGATGGACACATGATATGGCCAGACTGATTACTGGGCTAAAGGGCAGAGCTGGTTTACTTTTCTTTTCACATAGTTTCTTGATGCACACAGGACTGGACTTCAAACCCCCTGCCAGCACCAGCCAGGTGATAGCATTATTGATGCTGGTTGATGGCTGCTGTAATAAGCCTGATACAATTAGAGCACATGTGGAACACACTCAATCCACATGTTTACAGACCTATGTGAAAGTACAATTGTATGTTCTATTTGTATAAATAACCATTGTATATATTGAGGTTGAGGTGAAGGTTTGTTCCTGCGCATGCTAACACACACTGAGATAATGTACTTTACATAGTAGTGATAAGATGAGACATGATCCTGATTGTAGGCATTGAGAGCGACAGAAAACTCTGTACTGTAGTGAGTGTAATGATGTCCTACACAAACAGTGCACTGGAGTGGTAAACTACTGACAATAATGCGCTTTCACACTTGACATAACGTGCACACAGATACAGGATATCCATGTAAACAGTAGCACAATAATAATCTCTTCATCTTGATATAGGATGTGCCTATTTACGATCCAAAGTTTGGGTACCATACTGATCAATACACAGCATACTTACACATACTGTAATGTATTGATTACAAAATATCATAAATTCCTTTATCATAATTCACATTGTTTTATCATTCTTATGGTCATCATCATTTTATTTTCTTGTAAAGGGTAATGATTGCTCCTCCAATGGACCCTGTCATTATTACCTAACAATGGCAGGGACTCATTTTACATCTGTGTCAAGGGGAGCATCATGCATTCCAAACATGTCATCAACATAAATGAACACACTTGGCAGGAAATGAAATAATTTGTAGGCTCTATTGTTTTAAGAGTCCCCTGTATGCTCCAGCACAAAATTACATCGCTCCCTGTATACAAATGTGTACACATCAGCAAGCTTGCCACAGGGCATCAACCTCTTTTCATTTTCAACAGTATGAATCTTCAACTTCAGTTATCTTCTCACTTGTAAATTGCACAACACCAGAATGAACTGTGGTACAATATACAGCGTCCATTCTACACCTGCTTTGCTCATTCTCTACAAGTACTTTTCACCTGCATCCTGAGATTTGCCATGAGACACTCTATCCCCCTCCCCTTCCTCCTCCCCCTCCCCCCCCCCCCCCAATAATGCCGGTTAAGTGGCTTCCATTCTGTGCTTCACAGACTGCATGAATAATGTACTACATGTAATCCACAGTCCACCCCTGTGAACACACCTGCAATCTACTCTGTTGTGCAGCTTGTAAATGTCTACTGGTAATACCAAAATAACCATAGCGACATCTACGATGTACTACAAAATCCTGTCACATGGTCACCTTCTGTTGCATGCCCTGTAAACCCATAGGTTGCCCTGTTGGGCAACCTGCAACTGAAATTACTATAGTTTATTAGCCGAGAACAAATAGACCTTTCCAGAACAGCTTTAATACATCATATCTACACACAGACAGACATCTTCTCAGTGACATCACCCCCCCCCCCCACACACACAAACAAAATGTAGTGTGGTTGCATGTTTGGGTTTTTACACATCCATTCGTTAATAATCATTTTACAGCTATATAACCTCAAAAGTTTTACATGTTCTTTCTTTGTTTTGTTTTCACTGTAATATTAATATGTTTTTTAAAAGTAAAGTGACCATGATATGTCCTGGTTGTTTGCTTCTTTCCCTTGATATTAGGAAATCTCTTTCAATGCTGTTGCTTTTGTGACTTTTTTTTTTTGCACCATAATGTCTCCCATATTATTTGCATTTTGACCTTACTCGGTCTACAAAGACATGAATTCAAAGTACAATGTTCAACTTTATGCATAGTTGCCCAATTCTCACTAACAGTGTTTGCAGCTGCTTCCAAGTCTGGCTTGTATTGTGCTGAAAGCCGCTCCTTTTTTTCTAGAACATAAACCCTATGATGGACGAGCAGTGCACAAACAATACCGACACAGTGTTCCACCTCATAAAGCATACTCCACGTTTGGGACGCACCCAGCCCACGAAATAGAAATATCATGAAATTTAAACATTGATTTTGATGGGCCAAGCAGTCCACAAGACCTAGAATACACTGCAGTGCTTAGGTTAACACTCAAAAGTGTCATTAAAAATTTATCTCAAACCTGGTGCACATAATATAGTTACAGTGCAGGGATATGGGCACACAATGTAAAATAAGTGGCACAGTATGAGTAGGGAAGTAATTACTTGTATAATATGCATGACATAACATTTGATGTAGGGAGTGGGCAGGGAAAATGACACTACTGAAATCTATAAGTACGTAGTTCACAGCAAATTTGTTCATGTCCCAACCTATGAGAAAAACATAATAAAACAAAACAAATGAAACCAAAGTAAACTAAAACAAAAACTTATGACTTTGGGTGTGCACAGAATGTGGGGTTGGCTATGCTTCTGGAATAAAGATAAAGCATTCACTCAAGTCCAAAAGGGGCAGAAAACCACCCAACCCAATGGAGGTTTGATCCAAGGAAATAGAATATTGTGTTACATGTATAATAGTGTCAGAGTCAGAGGAGTGTGCTGCCTCTTATCGAGATAATATGCATCTAATGAGAACTCCATCACAGCAACAACAACAAAATGTAGTACAAGGATATGAGTAAAATTGCACTTAACACAATCCTATTCTAAAAAGATCTTAAATCCCCTGAAGGAAAGTCCAAGTGCAATCAAAAAGTGAGAAAAAAAGGGGAAGGCAACTCAAAATACACTATAAAACCTTCTATAATTTTCCATTGCTGGTAATGCACTATTCTGAATTAATAGTACAAACAGATGTTGTACCAACACACCTTTTGTGCACTGCCAAAATATGAGGCTGCAGGGAAATTATAGGTCAATTCACTTTACAAAAGGTGTTGAACGGAAGGAGGGCGAATGCCAGTCAGCTCAGCTTTGACCCGACATAAAGTTCCAGTATGGCTGGCAGGAAAAGTTTCACTACACACCCAACATCCTTCAAAAGTCACAGCATCGTCAGTCATGCAGTAGAAAAAAACAGATGACAACTTATCGACACTGACAGGTACAACACGTGTTTGTGTTAAAATATAGTTAATGGAATGCTTAAAAACCTGACTTTCATTTGAACTACAGTGGATGCAAACTTTACTTAATAACACATTTTGTACCACTATGCACAGGTTTATTTCTGAATTATCACAAAAGCTGTGAAAAGTTCAGTAAATTCTGAATCATTACAGAGCATCAAAACAATCTTTGATCAATTCAAGAGTTTGAAACAGTTCTTTCATAAGCCACAAAACGATTAATTTATCCTAGTCTCTTTCATGTTTTGACATTTTTCAGCCATAATATTCATGCAGAGTGGAATGAAAGCATTCTTGGTAAGTGTGAAAATGTCCGAGACAAACAGGCATTCCACAAATGCACGCTACACTTGGTTTGTCACTTACAGTTTTTTGTGCCATGGCTGCACTTGTGCTCCATAAACTGAGGAGAAAGTTAACAATTTAATCATCTTCACTTCATACAACTGTAGCTGACCCTGCTGCCCAACATTAGCAAAACATTTTCTATATAATAAAAGCAGTAGAACTGTGTATTTAGAGTAAATGCAGCTGAAAGATCTATGCAAGCCTCTCAGGTTATGATGTTCAAAGTTGTAAAAAATAAAAAAAAATAAAAAATAAAAAAAACCTGCCTTTAATGCAGTGCCAGCAATACAGTGCTCAGTAAAAGACAATGTGATAAAACTCTTGAATGGAAACCTACACATTGTACACTGTACCTGAAGCCCTTTAATAAAAAAAAAAAAAAAATTGTTTTGTATACAACGAAAGTTGAAGTGCTGATAGTTTTGATAAAAACATACTGTTGACATGTACACATTTTGTAACGTACAGAATAATCAACACAGTATACAAGTATATATGCACAAACATAATAATGTCTCAGATACAAATTGCTACGTACATTGTAGTACAGTACAATTGATAATATGCTACATGTAGTTACCGGTAGTCAAGTGAAATATTATCAAGGTGTCCATGCTTTCAGTTTAATGTTTTTACAGAATATGTCATGATCGAGCTACATGTGGTAAAGGATATGTCAAGTAATTCAGCTGTCCTAAAACAAAGGAACCTCATTATACTGAATTGCTTTGATAAAATAACCACTGAAATTTCCTTGCTATTATGGTCTATGTTGTATCTTATCACATAATGGATAAAAACTAAAGAATACCTTGGAATGGGTCCTGCAAAATTTCCCTGTTACATTGTACAACTGTACAATGTATCTCATTCTACATGTAAATTGTATCCAACCTCCTTAAAAAGAGGTTCCATTGTACAACAGCACAAATTATAAAGAACTGAAAAATTCCAATTTGAAAGCTTTAAATGTCTTCCTGCAAGACTGATTATTTGTTTCTCAGAATTCTTATCGACAGTATTTGAGTGTTGGGTGTTTTTTTTTTCAGGTTTTCTAAAAAGTTTTTATCAGCTGTATCTACAATGCCACCCTGTATAGAGGGTTTGACAGAGTCACTGGGAAGGAAAGCAAAAACAAACAAATATCTCATTCCTCAGCAAACGGAGCATTAAACATCCATCAAGTAGAAAACATTTCAGTCAAATGGGCCATTAGGCACACGATTTTATCGAAATAAAAGTCGTTGCGTCATTAAAACATATTCCCTACCCTACACTTTTCAAAACCTGATTTCTATTACCTTTGTTGCTTAATTGAAAAGAAAGTAATCTAATAGGCAAGTTTATGCTCTGTAAATAACATGTCAATCTAATTAATCTAAAACTATTTTTGTAGAGACTGTTTAATTTCAACCCAGCGAGAAAATAGGCTTCACATTTTGTATTGTTCTGGTATTGTCAGTGGAGCGTCAAGCTACATCACAACATGGGGGCTAGGGGGCTAGAATGCAATTTTTGCCAGAATAGATCTAATGGATGTTGTATTCACTTAAGCTGATCTCCCTAAACTTCTGTTTTTGTTTTTGTGTTGGAAGTGGCTGATTAGCATTTAAAGCTATGAGATCACAGAATGTATCAAGTGGCAGGATATTCAAAAGAAATTAAACTGAATTTTCTGTTGAGTGTAAATGAGTGTACTGTAAATAGGCATCAATATGGGTGCCTCACCCCTTCATTGCACATGACAATAAATGTTACTTTGAACATTAAAAACAATCAGTGTCTGTCTCATTTAAATCTGAAAAAATATCAAGTTTTGTTATCAAAAAATCATGTTTTCCGACACTGGTGATGGTCACATGAAAAAACAAAATTATGAATGATGAGGTGATGATGCCAGGACTCT
Source organism: Diadema setosum (assembly GCF_964275005.1). NCBI lineage: Eukaryota > Metazoa > Echinodermata > Echinoidea > Diadematoida > Diadematidae > Diadema > Diadema setosum. Next base: position 2,114,255 of record NC_092694.1, on the reverse strand, counting down.
AAAACTTTTTAGGCCTAACGTTAGAATATAAAATTTACCGACTTCACATCTTCTGCTGAGAATGAGAAGGGCGTTAAGTTGCCACTAATCATTGTGTTTTCAACTTTAATAATGCCCTTCTCCTTAATAGCCAACAATACAACTTGTAAATTGTATGTGAAGCATTCCTTTGTCTTTCAGTTTCAGTGACACCAGCGGGAAGAGAGAGCTGTGGAGATTCCCACTGAGACAAGCAACATCACTTTTTATACGCTACGGCTACAACCAATTTGAAGGGTGTTAAAGAGACCAATCTTTTGGTCAATAAACAACACATCGAATTACATCTGAATTGGAAGAGAATTTAATAAACCTAACGTTAGGCCTGTGAAGTGTATGCCAAAGCCTAGTAGCCTATGGCTATGGCATGGACATGGTGGATACAAAACGTATCAACGTCAACGAACAGCAATCAGACAGGCCTGCCCGCCCGCTGCTGCCGGACACTCACTCACGATCAAATACTAGTAGATCTAGTAAGCGTGAATTCTGACGGCGATAAGTTTAAGAGGAGAAATTCTGCTCCATGCTCGCTTTGCGATCCTTGGCGATACTGGCATATTGTAGCTATCAAAAAAAAAACACACAAAATACGACGAGCCCATAGACGCAGACCCATCAGAATGCATGGTTTCCATTCTATTTTGAAATTTACCGCTTCGTACAAATCCCATTCATGCTTTTGTGTCCGACTAGACGAAGCTTATGTGCCGCAAGGAGCTAGCTAGAGTGTGATTTGTCCTTGTGCACTCGGCTGTGGCACAGACAAACCCCTTGACACACGAGTTGACAGGCAATATTCGAGCCGTTGAGTGAGTGAACCGTTTGGCAAAGACCGTGAGAATTACGACTAAGTTCCTGGAAAAGACAATTATATCTCATTAAACTATCAGATATACTTACGAAGTATACTCCCTTATATCAGAATAAAAGATATCGCAGCTCAAAGGGGATAATTTCCGATATAAATCCAGTAAAATATCCAAGAGGGATCGCTACCACATTTTAGTTACTGCACACACAGGATATCAGGACAGAGCTTTCACACAACACCGTGCATACAACACTAGCTAGCTATCTTTCACATTGCTCGCAATCTCGCTGTCCGTCCCTCGTCGTCGCGCCGCCTCTCCACAGCACGAACCACATCATAATACAGAGAATGCGTGTCAAGCGGGGCGAGGGATCATGCAGCGCGCGTTACCGACACGCACTAGCAGCTCTCGCAGCTCGCTGGGCGAGAACCGCAGGTCGTCCAGTTTACTACGCTTTCGGCATGCACGCTACGGATGTACGTGCAAGAAGGCTACTCCACAATCGGCGCGCGCGAATGCAAGCGGGAGTACGAGTGTGGGCAAAGTAAACAAGTGAACGCTGCACCTGCTTAGTCGTACGGGGTCGAGCCGGGAGGGGTGTTTCCCCCGAAATTCTTACGAATCGCAACGCATTTTTAAAACGGTTAGTTCAAATGATTTACCGAATTACAATGCCATACGTCTTGAACTAGTCTTTGTGAATACAGTATACGGTCTACCAGAAAGAAATGAAGAAAGCAGACGAGGAGAATAGCAAGAAAAGAGGATGCAAAGAGAAAGGAACTGGAAGAAGAAAAAGGAGAGGAGATACCAATGAATAATGATACAGGTCCCTGCATGTTTATCATATTTTTAATATGTTGAATTATCTTTGAAAAATCACAGTTATGGAACACGAACCTTCCACCAAAGTTGAATTCAAACTCTGCCAATTAATCTGTTAGGGTACAATGTTTTGTTTTAAAAAAAAATAGCATCACTTTGGTCATTGAGCTGATGTGGTAATATACAGTACCTGCTTCTGCCATGAGGGTTTGAACCAATGAGTAGTAAGATTTTACCTCTTGTTCTGGTTGTAGTGTCTGTGTAACAATGTACCAAGTGAGCATGTATGTCAGACATTCACTAGCACTGGCAAGCATGGGGCCCTTCTTGAAAAGTCAGTGTGCAGAAGACTTGTGAAAGTGTTATGAGGTGACCTTTTTAATCATGTGTATGAATTCCTAAGCGGTCTCCATTTCACTGACTGTTGATGGTGAAAGTGAGTCCCTAGCAACAGTTGCTATGATGACAAATAGCTGGTAGAAGCCAAGATGGGGGAGAGCAAGAGGAGGAAGAAGATGAGAGGAATGTAAATACTTGTTGCTGGTATCGGGAGCTACCAGTTACCTCTGGCATATTTTCTAGATGAACAAGGTAGGCTTATCATAACAAAAAGGTCTGTATCAAAGAAATTCCAGTCATATCTGATTGGAAGAAGTAGTTTAATGAGATTTTATTTTTACATTTTGTTGTTGTTTGTTTTTTGTTTGTTTTTTTAAGTTTGTCATAGCATGAAAAGATGGCCTGTACACCTTGGGCCCAGTGTGTAAATGTCTGAGTTGCAATTGACTATGACTGTAACCAGGATGAAACTTTTGTGCTACATGAAGCAGCAAGTGGTGTGTCATCGTGCTAGTAGGAATTGGTTCTATATCTTACAGCAGTGTAAATCAGTTTCATGGCATAATGGGTACAAGTGTTCGTGTCTCAAACCATTGCTACATCTTTTGCTTCAACCAGCAACTATCGGGTCACTTATAAAATTTGATCTCATATTATTCTTTTTCCTTTTTCTTTTTCTTTTTTCTTTTTTTTTTTTTTGGGGGGGGGGGGATCATATATGTATCAGCTACATATGATATGGTGTCAGGTATCCCACTGGCGTATGAAAAAGGCGGTACCAGCAGGTTGTAACTGACTTACCTGTGCCTCAGTCAATCGGTTCATCATCAGTCTCCTCTTTTCTCTTAAGGGGTAGTCTCCCTTTGAAGAAATGGGCTGTTTTCATCTTACCAATCAAATCAATGACATACATGTAATTGTCTTGGAAGATGTTTTTACATCTTGGTCCTACTGTAGCTCCAGGCGTGTTACTGGCATTTGCCAGGAAAATTTAATAGAATCAACTAAGGGGTGAAATAAATGACATACATACAGAGATTGGCAATAAAGAGACAAAGTAGAGCATAGATAGTGGGTGTGACGGTTGTTTGTAATAGGTATGTTTTGATGTGTTATTCATTTCTGTCGCAATGATCTGCTTTTTTATCAATTCTGTGTATTTGAAAAATGTATACAGTTAAAACAGAAGATCTTAATTGCAATGCATTTTAGTTTGTGGACTAGAGTTTTGCAATTTCATATTGATTAAACCATTCTAATAATGGAAAAAAAAGCTGGAAGCCAGACTTTTTTAAAGAGTGCATGAGTGTCAAAGCATGGAATGGTCCAGAAAGTAAAACATTACACAGCTATATACTTTCAAAGAACAGTTGGTCAATCTAAGCACTGACCATGACAGATTTCAGGGGCGGATCCAGGAATTCTGCAAAGAGGGGGCGCGTTTACAAAATTAAAGGGGGGCGCTCGCACCATTCCCCCCATTTTTTTCTTTTTATTTCTTTTGTTTCAACAAAAAATAAAGGGGGGGGGGTGCGCTGGTTGCGGTCCTCCCTGGATCCGCCACTGGATTTACCGATTGACCACCAAAGCATATCTGTTCAGTCATAAGTCCATTGTCTCTTCCTCCAGACACCCATCATGAGATTGTAACTTTATTAAGCATTGCAGACAATGAAGGAAAACTTTCATCTGACTGAGAACAAGAAAAATGTAGATCAATGAACCTTTGTCCATATTTGGGACGCATGGATAAAGTGTCCATTACAACATCATGTCCATGCTGCATCATGAGTAGTCTTTGCACAATTTTTTGTTTTTCGCAGAAATTAGGCCATCAAGGACACACACACACAAAGAATATGCAATGACACTAAAGTCATATTGCACTGTTTGTAGATTTTTGAACGCACTGAATACACAACACCTTCCATAAAATATAAAGGGAATTTTTACAGGCTGTCCTTTTCATGAAAGTTGAGAAGTATTGTGGAACTTTTTCTATACAGATTTTCTTATTCACATTTTGCATATTTACACATGGTTCACTAATGTAAAAGTGGATATTTTGGTGTGACTAATTTTTTGCGCTCGGCCGAGTAAGAAGAGTTTCGCATGTTTTTGATTCTGCGGAATTGAAACAGCAACTACTGGACCATATGGCAAACAAAATATTCACATGCTTTAATTTTCGCTATAGGTTCTGGTTGCGTGAAATGCATAAAAATGTCAACACTACAAAAATTTCCACTTTTATGGTATTATTGTAATTGCCTAGACAGTGTTAATCATTATGCATCAATCAATCCACAACCATCATTTATCACTATGGTTATCATTTCTGCTATACCATACTGATTATGATGATAACAACAGTCAATTAATGTAAAGACAATCATCGTGATGATGATCATCAAACTTATAATAATATTTTATTGTGATACAATGATGACAGCAACATTGCCAATATCATTATTACTAACATGCTAACATTTTAAGCAGCAACATTACAAGCAATGGCAGTGTCAGTCACTGATACTCTTCAGGGGGAGGGGGGGACGTTTCATGAAGGAACTTGTCGGATAAAATGTCCGACAAGTCAATTATATCCCACAAGTTCAGAGAAATCAGCCAATCAGACTAAAGAATTTCTCAAAACTTGTTGGATGTAATTGACTTGTCAGATATTTTATCTGACAAGTTCCTTCATGAAACGCCCCCCACTGTTCTTGACTCTCTCGACACTTCCTTATCACCTACAAAAATGTTGAAAATCAAAACAATGCAATTCAACTCCAAAATACTAAAGAAGAAGTATGACTCAAGGCCATGATAACTCAGGAACAGTTACTTGGAGACCTTGAAACAATGTATACTTTGCTACCAATGATACCACATAACATTAGTTGAGATTGTTTATGAATGTTATGGAAACCGATTGACACTAGTAACAAACAGACACGCTAGAGGGAGGATGTGCTGGTACAAGCCGAGGAGATGTGCTGGTACAAGCCGAGCAGAAAGAAAAACATGACAGTTTCCCTTTTAGTAGCAACTCCCTGTTTACATTTCATACTAGTTCCACATACAGGCTTTCAAGATTAGCTTGAACTCCATGCTCCACATTGAATTTACATAAGAAAACAAAATTTAACTGTAATGATGGCAACAATGCAACAGTAGGGAATATAGCTCAAGCTTACAGGCATACAAAGAGACATACTGAACTAAATAAAAAATAGACAAAAAAACTGATTATTCCATATGTTCAGGCAATTTGATTGGCAAGGAAGCAACTGAAAAGTTTCCTCGCCCATGTGACTAAAATGTTTAATGTTTAAAATTCTTAAACAATTGGTTACAATGTGCCGACATGGCTCTTAGATGTTAAGTTATGTAACCACTAAATTTGAACACAGCAAATTAAGTCTGCAATGTAGTCTTGTATTGTTTTTCATTTTGGTATAGTTGCATATATATGGCCTATACTTCATACTTCATTCAGGGAAGCACCTGCTGAGAAACTGTAGAGGTGCATGATCTGAACTTTCAACCAATCTTAGTCATTTTCAGAGACAGACATTAATGTTACGTGATTTTTTTATTTGATTCAAATATAACCTTTTGCATAATTCTGTAACTCCATACTATGACTTTACTCTCCAAATGCAAACTCTTCATGCATAAATGCTAGATTCATTAAAATCGTGCTACCAGCTTAAATTGAAATAGTCCTTTAATTCATAAGCAACCATGATTTGTCTACTGTATACGCTGTTAGTTTTGCGTACAGATATTTTCGCGAATGAGGGGATCACAGATTTTTCGCGAGATGTTGTTTTCGCGAATTGATGCAAGATCTTCATAAGTGCACTATTACCTTAGCGCATGGTGACATTTTCACGTGTTGTTAAATTTGTGGCCCATGTTTGATTCGCGAAATTCACAAAAATTTTATAACAGCTTATACAGTATGTTTTAATACAAACTTCATTTATCTTGTCTGCTCAGATACATCTTCTTTGAGTGTTGATGGTATTGGCATATGTTTTTTGTTTCTTCAAATTGCAATAACCATTTGAAGAGTTTGTTTGCAAAAACCGATAAGTCCATTTTTGAAGATTTTGAAGTACGGTCTCTGTCATAAAGTTCAAAATAATACCTTTTAAATGATATATTGGTCACTACATATAAAGGTACATTTTTGAAGTTATGGTCAAAAGAAACAAAATTTTCTTATTATTCTCTTTATTTTTCTTGACCTTTAATCGCAAATATCTCCATTTAACAAATATGGACTTATTGGTTTTTGCAAACAAACTCTTCATTTTATGAAATGGAATAGGGAAAGGCATTTCTGAAAACTTTTATAATAACGATTTTAATTTCTGTCAACACTGACGTAAAATGAACCTCACTTCACCCACTGCTTTGGTATTCTTGTTCATGTGTTATCATTCAAATTTGAATCCTTGGACAGTGGTATATCCCGCCTCCTAGCAACCGTTGCCTCAACTTTGGTGGGTCTCATCCATCATGGATAACAGTTTGTAAGGGAGTCATGATCAGGAAACAAACACAGGCAGCACTGTGCAAACAAGTCCAGAGTAAATAGCGCGAACAGGCCAGTCCTTCACTGTCTGTGATCGGCAACGATGGCGTGGGGGCGTGGGGGTGCGGGGGCGCGGGGGAGTGGTGGTGTGGGGTCCCGGCGACACAGGGTACGGTTTTCCATATCTGCAGAACTTAATTCTTTCGAACACTTTCTGATGCAGCTATGTTGGCACACTTTGAATACAGCTTACACTAATATCTACCATACACACAGGTTGAAATATATTTAAAATGTTTAAACTCTCTGTAATAAAGAACTATTAACTTTTTGTTTTAATTGTAAATAATGTAAAAACTGGCAATATCTTGTCAGTGAAGTATAAGTCATTCAGTGATAAAAGTAAAAAGACCATAAATATAAGGCTTATGAGAATGAATTTTATCGTAAAAGCCTTTAAATGTGATTGAAATTTCTCATCTCTATATCTTACAATATTTTCTTACATATTTTTGTATTGTCTTTTATCTATATGCCTGGAGGTCTGCAGTCAGTGTAAGCATGTCTGTGTACACATTCAAATTGTACATATAAAATAGCGCAAGGGATAAACTTGTGCATGCATACACACTTTAGTATACCTCATACACAGCACACACATACACATGATCCACCACGTTCTTGTCATGTTTTGCTTTTCAGACTCCTCGTTTCATAACACACATCAGACCAAACTAACTTATCTGATGTTTGCATTTTTCTTGCTCCAATAACACAGGACAAGCAAACATAATGTCCACACAGACTGTAAGAATTATATTTATATTTTCTAATAGCACCTACATTCCTGACACTCTCAAATGAGCAAATTGTGATAGCAAACTGGCTGTAGGTATTCAACTCGTTCTGTATGGGAACCTGGTGGCCTGTGTATTAAACCGGTTGAGGTCGAGTCCCGAGTATATTCGGGCAGGTGTCTATGGAAAATGAGTATTGCAGCAAAATCAGTCCGTCCTCAACGTGTTAAGTCTATGGGGATTTCAGAATTCAGTATGGAACGGGTTAAATCAATGCTTACACTATTACATCAATGGTGCTTTTTGTTTGGTAGTTTGAAGATTGTTAGGTGATCCGAGAATCCTCTCGGATCACCTTCTGTATCTGTACGGATTCTTTGTTGGTTCTTCTTCTTCTTTATTTCTGGACAAAATTTGTGTAGAGGTTAGCTCGGAAAGTCCTCTTCCTATCAATTTCAAAATTATACCATATATGTATCATGTCCCAAAGACGACAGATCTAATGTATAATAGTGATCAGTCGACCGTGACGTCACTGTGACGTCATTATATGAAAACACATTCTCAATCATATCTCACTAATGGAATAGAGTTTTTCAATGAAATTTACATCACATATATTTCAAGTTATGCGCATTCTACTCATATTCTCAAAATTCATATTTTCTCTTAAAACGTGCGCGTACGCGCGCGTTGAAATATTTGTATGCTCAAATCGAGCTCAAATTTTTTTTGCACACGTTTCAGACCATTTGCAGCATTTTTTGAAAAATTGAAAAAATTGGACGGACGCGTACGCGCGCGCACATATACGCACGTACAGCTCATATGCAACAGAAATTTCCCAATTTTTTACATTTATCGGATGTCTGAAAAGTCAAGGAACATTTCTAGCAAGTTTCAAGTCAATCCGACTCAATATGACGTCATACGGGACTGTCAAAGTTGAAATTCCGCGCGCGCGTCAATGGCGATATACAGTACAACAATGCCCAAAAACCGCCAATTTTAAATCCGATTTTACTCGTCAGGATGGACGGTGACCCCCCATTTTCTTTACATATTCTGAAAGCTGATGAGTTGTACATGTCAGTTTATGGGTTGGCGATACTGAAAAAGTGATTAAAAGATATCAAATTTCTTAATAAAGTAAAAAAAGTAAATTTTCAAAATGACGTCATCAATTTTCAAGTTTACTTGGGCGTATCTCACTTATCCTCTGCCAATTTTCACTCAGATTTCAGTATGTTGTAGCTTATTAAATGTTCTTTCATTAATGTAATAACAACATTTTGATTGGATGGCGGCATCACCTCGTAAAAATGGATTAAAAGTAATCTTGTCAAATTTGACCAGTTTACGTGTTATCTCTATGGGAGAGCAGTTTTTCTGGCAGTGAAAATTGACATGACTATCTTTTTCGAGCATTAGCTCACTTATGCTTCGGTGAATTTTTCCCAGATTTTAGTATGTTGTAGCTGAGACTTTGGGCTATCGTAAGTGTGCCCTCCATTTTTTCATACGAGGCCGGCATCACGTCGAAAAACTTGGTTGAAAATGGCACGTGGCTTCGATGCAGCGTCATTTTACTTAATACACAGGGCCTATGGAGCATGAAATAGGTCATTGCATAGCGCATCCGACTCGTAATCCTAAGGTCCCTGGTTCGAGCCTCACCCTTGCCAATTTTTTTTATTTTTTTTTCCAAACTCTTTTTTCTTCTTTTTCTTTATTTAGTCTTAATCTCCCTTCCTAACTTTATCTTTTTCTGATTTTTTAATGCTTCTCCTTCAAATTTCTATAAAATAACATAATTTTTTCTTTATTTTTCTTTCTTTCTACTACATTCTGTGCAATAGATGAAGAACAACAATGGTTATCAATCCCATATTTTGCACATGTTTAGTTCATGTCACGTACATTATTTCATAAAATAACAACTTCTTGATCGGACACCATCTTGGGTATGTAAATTAGGGTCAAAGGTCATAAATGTTTCATCCTGTATCTTGGTGAATACATGTCCTATCTTTACCATATTTTGCATACGTAAAGACCATGTTACAAGGATCATTTCACAAAATAACCACTTTTTGCTCAGATGCCATCTTGGCTGTGCAAAGTGGGGTCAAAGGTCATATGTACTTCTTCCTGTATCTTCGTTATGACATGTTATCTGTATGGGAGGGAATTTTTCTAGATGTGAAAATTGACATGATTGTCTTTATCGACGACTAGCTCACTTACCCTTCGGTGAATTTCTTCCAGATTTTAGTATGTTGTAGCCAATTTAATACTCTTTAAGTTTTGTTCATCAAAATTTTAATCGGATGATGTCTTCACCTCGTGAAAATTGATATAATGTAACCTTGTCAAATTTAACCAGTTTACGTGTTATCTCTATGGGAGGGAATTTTTCTGGAAATGAAAATTGACATGACGGTCTTTATCGAGCACTAGCTCACTTACTCCTCGGTGAATTTCTCCCAGATTTTAATATGTTGTAGCTGAGACTTTGGGCTATCGTCGGTATTCGCTCCATCTTTTCATACGACGCCGAGATCACGTCAAAAAACTTGGTTGAAATCAAACTTATCTTCGATGTATTGAGATATTTCTTTCTTTCTGCAACTTTCTTTGCAATAACTCGAGAAAAACAGCCCCTATCACCCCCATATTTTGCACATGTTTAGTTTATGTCACGTACATTATTTCATAAAATAACAACTACTTGATCAGACACCATCTTGGGTATGTAAATTAGGGTCAAAGGTCATAAATGTTTCAACCTGTATCTTGGTGAATACATGTCCTATCTTTCCAATATTTTGCACACGCAAAGACCATGTTACAAGAATCATTTCACAAAATAACCACTTTTTGCTCAGATGCCATCTTGGCTGTGCAAAGTTGGCTCAATGGTCAAATGTACTTCATTCTGTATCTTCGTTATAGTTTATACCAGGGAGGTACCTCCCTGGTTTATACCGAATTTGGTACCAAAGATGGTAGACCTGACTCTCTTTTGTAAATGAGAATCCAAATATCACACGGCCAATGTCTCTAAACACAGATGAAACCTATATGGTCATGCCTATTGCGATCAGGACTCGAATCATTGATTAAAAAAAAAAAAATCGGATCACCTAATTTGTCAGTCTTGACAAATTCCGAGTCTAGTTTTGTTTTGTTTTTATTGTTTTTATGGATAAAGGTGTTCATCATACAGTGAAAGAAACATCAGGGTTACATGCTCATGCTTAACTACCTAACATGCACAAACAATGTCAATGTACGTTTAAAATGTATGTAGTATATACAGTGTGTATGTGTGTATGTATGTAAGTATGGTATGTATCAACCATGTAACAATTAAGACAAGATGGAATAAGCTTGCAAGGGTAAGCTTGCTGACTACTTCAAAGCTAAAGACAAAGGGGGCTTTCGCATCTGAAAACATCTGCTCATGTATCACACGAGTTTTAATGTGCTGAATGAAATGACATCTGCAATGCACATGAGTGGGATCTCTCCCATGAATTCTCGAAGGAGAATTACAAAAAAAAAAAAAATTGTATTTTAATAGACCTACATTGCTAAACACATTTTATGCTAATTGAATATTTCTTCTCTTTTTTTCTCTCTCTTTTTTTTTTTTTTTTTTTTTTGGGGGGGGGGGGGGATAAATCTGAGAGCAAACTTGAATCTTATTTTTTCAAAACATGTTTCTCAGATAACATTTGGTCGATCATCATGTGGAAATGTTTTCCAATCAAGCTTTATTCAATTCTAAGGGCTAGTCTGTAATCTGAACCGCTTGACCTCTCTAATACAATTGAAGAGGTGGTGTCTGGTTCTACCATGTATTCACTTCAGCCATGGTACAATTGTTTGTGCATGTCCATACATACTTTATCAAGAATTGAAATTTGATTGGCAGACTACAATGTTTATGGCACAGCTGGTGTGAGAAAAGTCCTATAGATGCAGTTAGCAGCCAGGATGGAGACTCGGTTGTATGTCTGAACATTTGGTAATTCTATACACATTGGAAATGCATGATTTTGAGAAACTTAATGACTAGCAAGTTGTTCCATTCGTGAAAACTCTCATATGCTTCAGAGGTAAACATCAGAAGAAACAAGTGCAAAGCTTGGTTTTTTCTGAGTCTAAAGCATGTATAAGTAAGGTTTAAGAGATTAAAAACAAAATAAAGACCATTATTTTGACAGTCAAATTAACACTATGATTGTACAAGGCCACAGAGCATTATTCTTACTGTGACCAAAAACAATATTTTTTTTTTTTTAAATCTTTAGCAAATTGCTAAAAATGCCAGGAAATTAACATCTTTTGTACAGTGAATTGGGGCTTTAAAGGGATGGTACCTGGTATAGTATTGGTAGAGATGGGGATTGGGCTTTTAAATTTTTGGGAGATACCAAGAAATCACTTGTGAAATAGTACAGAGCATACCATTCCAAGAGGAATTAAAAGTTTATTTGATGAAAATCAAACAAAGCAATCATAATAAGAGGTGGATCCCAACATTTATTAGGATTGCTCTGTTTTGGATATCTCGGCCATTTCGAAACCAATTTTCATCGAATAAACATTGAATTCCTCTTGGAATTACATGCTCTTTTATATTTCATAAGAGGTTTTTCTTTATCTCGCCAAAAAAAAAAAAAATAGAATTCTGAAGTTAGGTCTCAACCAAAACTATATGATCCCTTTAATATGGCATTATGAGTCACTGTGAAGATTGGACTGCATGCCCTTTGCCTCTTACCATTCCTACACGAGACCAAACATGGTTTATGAAGAGAGCTGTGCCAACACACCGGTCCTTGAGCACCTAACAGTTAATTGAATACTAAAGTATCTTGGCATTTTGCCAAGATGAGCTCTGCAAAATATTGGCTGAAGAGGGGAGAAGAAGGTGAGAGAGAGGGAAAGAGGGAAAGGAGAGAACCTTACTGAAATTATTGATTCTTGTACTGGTTTTTGGTCCAACTTGAAACAAATGGTAAATTTGATAAATGTAAAAGGCATTCAAATGATTAACAATGACAACAGAATTAAGCTGCACCAGGCTGCTTGCAAACTTGGTTGCCAGACCAGAGTTTGTCTATTAACGACTGTAAAATCTTAGACAAAAGTTGAACCCATTATGATGAAGATTGAAGGCAATTAATGACTATGATGTAATGATATGTGTTTGACATGAACAATAATTATAATAACAATATTACCACAACTACTATCACTACTACTACAACTGATAATAACAATAATAATGATAATAATAGCAGCAGTAATGATTATATCATTCCATTACTATCTTGTACTTTCTGTAAAACTGAAGCGTTTACTTCACAATACATGATGAGCTTCTACCTATAAACCAATACTGGTATAAATTGGTTTGGATTTTGAATGATTTGTGTTTGTTTTTGTTTTATAATCAGCAGGTGCGGACCTCTTTCATTCAGACAGGCTAGCCACAACCAAATTGATATGTCAACTGAAAGCAATGTGTAAACATAAAACTATAGGGTTAATTGATGTATCAACTCAAACTATAAGACTAATGGACAGGCGGCCAATATACATACATAAGCAGCTTCGGTCAATATGCCAGTTTATCAACAAGTTCAAATTTTATGCGAACCTTTCTAATGAAGGTGGGGTTTTTTTATGGCCACTAGAAAGCTTGCCTAACATAGCAATGGCTAATACATGAAAACTAGCTTCCTCAGTATTGGAATGCATTTAATATGTTGAGGTATAAAACAGATTAGCAAGGCTCGCTGGGTTTGAATACATTAGTAGATCAGTTTATTCTCACCCACTAATTGGGTTTTCTACTTGCCCTATCTAAATATGTAAACAAATGTAATCTTTTGCAAAAAATATATATGTCCTTCAAATCTGTTTACATACATACATTATACATGCATTATAACTTTCACTTGTATCAGTTCTAATCACTTAAACAGAATGATTATGGTAAATGCATGTGTTTCAAATCTAGGTCAATTTTTGTAAGTATGACTGTAGTGGTGGTAGAAATGCATGATATAGCAAATGCACATCATGTGCCCATGCCAATCTCAGAAAAATTATTTAGAAAATATTAATGGACAAGCATAATCTTTCATTCAGCTATGTCATTATATAAGAGCTAATTCCACACCTACTTTTCTAGTTGACACAAATATAACAGTAAAACCTTAAAAACAGAATGGTTATCATTTCATTAATCTTAGACTCAAAATAAGGAATTCATTTTTCTGCTATTGTGCAAACCAAATATGAAGCTGAATTGTGAAATTAAAATATAAATTCTGTCCAACATCCAGAACAATTTCCTCACTGCTTCACCCATTTGTTCATTACTCTTTCTGTCAAAACCACATGTTTGTTGAAGTGAGAGTAAACTTACTGCCAAATCAAACTAATAAAGAATGGTAAATATCCATCTGAGTTTGCCATTATCACAGGCTGAGCTGCTGGAGTGCCAATTTGACAAAGCTGCCAGTGGTACATAATTATCTTTCAGGGATGTGAGAGAAACACTCATGTGCTCCGCCACACTGGGAAAGCCTGGAGAATGAAGCTATTGGGCATTGCATTGTGCTGCTAATGATTTAATCGCTTTCCTGTGGATAAAAATGAGGGCAGTGCATCATTGATGGGATAGCAAGGCCTCAACACACTGTGCTGTACCTTTATATTAGCTGAGCCATCACCATAGAACAGGTTCCTTGCCGTCATCACAAGGTGAGATGTCACGCTTTGACCTTGTCGTCTTTTGACTTGTCTTCACACACCTGATGCTGTAGCTGGCCACAACACACTTATCCAACCACGCAGCATTGTAGCATAAAGATACAATGCTACTACTGATTTCTATCAATTGAATTTCCATATTTTTTTTTTAATTGATAAGACTCAAACAATGTTTTAAATAAATACATGATTAAGACACAATTCATATGACATCATGTATATTAACATAAAGATGAACTTTGGTAATTATTAAAAGTCTATTTTACTTTTGGTTACTGAAACACATGGCTGCAATGCATAAATAACCGATAACACACAAGGATATTAGGAAGTAAATAGCGAATAAAGTTAACAGCATCTTTTTAGAAATATTCATGAATTGGTCAACATGTTAATACATGTTGGATTACGACAAACTATGTTTATCCCTGTCACTTAAAATCATGAGCCCTATAATGCCACACAGGTATATAATTCCCTTAGACAATGGAGCATGAACTCAATCAGGAATGTCAATGAAAAGGGAATGAATGTAATTTTACCACATACAATAGATGAATTTCAATAGATAATGACTAAAATGGAGTGATATCCTCCTACATACAGGTCTGGTCTTATACTGCTGTTTGTGCATTAATCGAGAGTTTGCCCTGAGATTAGAAACTTTTCTCTACCTCAAAAACTACAGAATCTGGTGTGCAAAGGCTTAACTCTGAGCATTTCATAGACCAACATATGACTAGCTGCAGGCTTGGAAAGATTTCGTGACTATAGACAGAAATGAAGGCACCACATCGCCAATTCATCCTAATGCTGAATAAATCATGGTAGGGTTGACAAAACAACCAAAGGTTGTAGGACACCGGATGCCAGTGGGGTGGGGGTAGTCCTAAATCCCCTTGAAAAATAAAAAATCACCTTCCATCAATAGTACGGTATTGGCCATTCATTTGAAAGAAGAGAAGGGTCCTCAACTTGCCCAGTGCTTATTTGTTGATCTCCTCTTTCATACGATTCTGGGGGGAAAAAAGAAAAAAAATCTTTGCTGTATGGTATACATTGTCTGATAGCTTCCCACAATAGCACCAAGGCTTTCTGATCAAGCTTCTCTTCAGTAGCATAGCATTGGGATGGGGGGGGGGGGGGGAGTCAGAAAAAGAAAGGAACTTCACTTTAATGTGTTTTTTTTTTCCTTGCTCTGATCCAGTGGTACTGAAAATGTTGTAAACATTATTATATGCATGAGAGTACTACCACAGAGAAAAGCAATGTTACACTGTGCATTATATAGCATCTGAGGTTCTGTCTCCCAGAAAGAGAAGAACATTTCTTTCTACGTCACTGATATAATATACAAGCCACATATTATAACATATCCACTTACTAAATGTTGTTTATATAGTAGTAACTATTACCCCATTCATACCAGTTCACCATCAAAACCTTAACCCGTTGAGGACAAATCCCGAGTATACTCGAGCAAGTGTCTATGGGAAATGTTGTCACAAAATCAGTCCATCCTCAACGGGTTAAACAGTACTGGTTGGATCACCTGTTCTCTCTTTTTCACAATCTTGCTCTCCTGAGAGGATCGACTTCATCAATTTTACTTGTTCAAAATAATGATTGCACTTATCTCTGCATCACAAAGGCATTTCTATAAATTCAGTTCTGTAAAAAACAGTAAAAATGGAATAACCTTTATTTTGAAATTGCTCTTTACAAGGGAAATTTCTTTTGCTGCCTGTGATTTCATAAGAAAGTTTTGCAGATGTGGATGGCACTGACAAAACAGAATCTGCCTGTATGTACCTGCCACTCACACTCCATGGTGCATTGTCCTTATAAGGAGTCCAGAAGTACGCCTAATAACTCATTGAGGACAAGTCCCGAGTATACTCGGGCAGGTGTCTATGGGAAATGTGTGTTGTAGCAAAATCAGCCCATCCTCAACGGGTTAAACAAAAACTAGCATTCATTTGCCCAAATACTTGATGTGTCAATATATTTATGAAGAGTTTGTTTGCAAAAACCGATAAGTCCATATTTGCCAAATGGAGATATTTGCGATTAAAGGTCAAGAAAAATAAAGAGAATAATAAGAAAAAATTTACTTCTTTTGACCATAACTTAAAAAATGTACCTTTATATGTAGTGACCGATATATCATTTGAAAGGTAATACTTTGTACTTTATGACAGGGACATTACTTCAAAATCTTCAAAAATGGACTTATCGGTTTTTGCGAACAAACTCTTCATATAATCATCTTTGCACATTTCATGTAATGATAACATGACACTTCAAAGGAAAAAGAAAGCAAAACTGAACTCAGAAGGATTCTACTCGGTGTTGGTCCATCCTTTCAAGGATGTTGCCAGTCGGAGATGATGATGTCATAGAGGGCTGAACTCAGCTTTACATCAGTCAGCTCTACTTTAACCCGTTGAGGATGGGCTGATTTTGCTACACCACTCATTTCCCATAGAGCCCTGCCCGAGTATACTCAGGACTCGTCCTCAAAGGGTGAAGGAGTGGCTCAGATGAATGCTCATCTGACAGGTGCATCGAAACCCCCCATCTCATCCTCAGAGTCTTCCCAGAGAGTGGTGGGAGATGCCCAAAAGGATGTCCTCCAAGAACATCTCATCTTTGCTTCTCGTGGCCTTCCATATAAATTCCATGACTCTTCTGACAAACACATTTAGAAATTAGTGAACTTTTCAATATTCATGGTGCATATTATGTGGGGGCTTAAAAACCAAAGTACAGTTTTGGTAAAAAATGTTCATTTAAAACATTGGGCTAGAATGTATTTCAAAAAGTTCAATTCCGTCAATATCTCATTAACTTCATCTAGACCCATTGGCAATTCAACTACAGAGCATGGACAACTGGGAGACCTCCACCTTTTATTTGCTCATATTTCATGATATGTGTAACTCCCTGAGCTTTGAACCTTGTGGATATGACTTCAAGCCCCTTTCACACGGAGGCTGTCAGTATTGGGAAAATTTTCCACAAACTGCAAGAAAAAGTATCAAGTTGTATGAAATCTCAAGCACTGTAAACATAGTACATATATTGGATATACATCACTGTAAATTTCATCACAGTATTTTAATATTCCCATTATTTCTGCAACTGTTTTTGCTTTTCTGAGCTTGTTTCTTGCAAAGACCAGTATTTCATGGAGTGTCCAAATATTACCTTCCTATTTTGTGCAATGCTTGCTCAGATGCAGACACATGTTGTAAACTTGCTGGCTCCCAATGTAAATAATGCATTCATCCTACACTCTATGTCTGAGTGTCTATCTGTCTCTGCCTCTCTTCTCTCTTCATCTTCGCTCTTTCTCTCTCCCTCTCTCTCTTTCTCTTTTCTTTCCTTTCTCTCTTTCTCTTTTTCTCTCTCCCTCTATCTATCTTTGTCTCCCTCTTTCTGTGTTTATTTCATCCTTGCCATCTGCATCTCTTTCTCAGACCTGCCATTTTCAACTCCCTGCAGTATAAAAGTCACTGGTGTCCTGTCTCAATTCATTCTACTGTATCTGTAAAACACACAAACAAAACGACATCCCTATCATTTTCCCAATCAATCAATCTGTTCATCTGATCCTGGCTTCTTTCCTACCCTCCCTGCCAGCCCTAATCCTGGAATCAAGCTGGTTACAGCCCCCCTTTGCACAAATGGTTCCCCACTGATCAATAAATGGGGGTTATAATTGCTTGCATGTCATCTTTCACTTTCAGAGAAGATTTCTAAAATTTACTCCCAAGCTCCACTGTCTCTCAGTCCCTATCATGTCTCGTGTACTGTATAGGCTGTTACTTTCGCAAGGATTTAATTCTCAAAAATTTCACAAATCACTGTTGAACCACAAATTCAACACCACAAAAAATATCATTATGCGCTATGGCAATAGTGCACTTACGAAAGCTTCGGCGTCACTTTACAAAATCAGCATCTTATGAAGATGGCTGTGACTGACCTCCTAATTCGCAAAAATATCTGTACATAAAAATACAACCTTATACGGTACCATCCCTTTGCCATGTGACAACAGTGACATAACTAAGAGTGCAATCACTAGGCATTGCTCCTGATAAATGATACAGTTTTTTTTTTTTGTTTCTTTATATACCACTGATAATTTTGTGATAAACTTGCCATCTTGCTCTCCTTCAAATCTTGTCCTTATCATCATCCTCATCATTGTTTTCTTTGCCTCATCATCACTGATTCGTTGTCGGTACTAACATAGTAAGGGCAGTCACATTAGAATTACCATGCTATTAAACACCACTGTCACCATTCTCATTGGCTATTTAATACCATGGTAATAGATGCCATGGTATTTCAGTTAGTATTGTTGAAATTCATGAAATACTGCAGTATTTCTGGACAGAAAGTACACCATTCCAAAGTAAACACTGCGTATGTGCATATATTTCCTATGAGGAGAATACAGGAAGTGTATTAAGCCATTTGAGACATACTTCATGTGACTAATTTTCACGCTCAGCCTTGTAAGAAGAGTTTCAAGTGATTTTAATTTCGCAGAATCAAGACATCAACTGCTAGAAGATATGGCAAGCAAATTCACATGCTTTTATTTTTGCGCTCATTTCTGGTGGCGCGAAATGCTACAAAATTTCCACTTTTACAGTACACTGCTGTCTGAAGGGTGGTATTTTGTGATGGGATTCACACTCAAAAGTCACACAAATAATTCATGCAAGTTTGAATCATCATCCTAAATACTACAGTATTTTGCGAGGTGTTCGCGTTAATATAACACTGCATGAAATATCGCAGTATTTCACTGCAAGTGTGAATGGGGCTTATGTAAAGCAATCTACAGAAGCAATACCACATGTAGGATGTTTTAATTACTGTAAAACATGAAATATTCGCGGCATGAAATTTTCGCGAATTGGAGCCGAAAGCCTTTTTCGTGGCATGAAATTTTCGCGAATTGCTACTGGCATTCAATGCATGTAGTGTAGACAAAAGCTTTCGCGTGCATTTTAATTTTGGCGCTCGCGAAATTCGCGAAAATTTCTCGTTTTACAGTAAACATGTTGCATGCTCCCATATGGACAGCATATATATCGTTTCCATTTTTTCTTGAAGGTGTCTACAGCTGTCACAGTTTACATCAATTACATGTGACACTTTTGTATTGCTTGCTCTGTGGAGACACCTATGACATCTTTTTGTAAATCACATGGTGAGGAATTAGCTTTGGAAAATACATGTATATATTCAAAGAAACCAAATGATGTTGCAAACAGAGGAATCCTGTATGTACAGATGACTCACAAATACCACATGTCATGTCAAAAAAAGAAAATAATCATAACATTTTTGTTGGGGTAGTGTTGTGAGTAGGGACAAGGGACTTCAGTATGATGTTTAACCCTTTGAGAAAACCCCATAGCTTTGTACACTCTGTCTAAAGTCCCTGGCACAGAACGGGTTAACAGTCACATCTCACCAGCAGGACATGCATGCAACATCAGAAATCCAACCAATCACACACATATCTGGGACAAGCATACGACATTTTTGCCAGGAACAAGCAGAGACATCTCCTTTTGATAACAGTGAAGACAACACATCACAAACCCCATAATGTTAATACCACCCCACCTAGAGAGATCTTATGAAGACAGATGTAGAGAGTACAGCACTTCATTGAAAAAGTCAAAATGTCTTGATGAAATCAGACAAACAATAAATGTCTTTTTAAAGGTCATAGCATCCACGATCCTACTACAGGCTGCATACAAGTATAAAGCAATTTCTCTTTTTTTTTCATCTGCACCAGCAGCAAACATGTAACTGTGAATTGTTTATTGCTACTACCATGCTGATTCTCCAAGAAACAATTTGTATGATGGTGGAAGATATGTCTTGCAGCAAAAGATGGCCAAACCAGACTGTGAGTGAGAGCCTATTGTAAGCATGCATAGTGTACCCTAGGGTGATTTGGGGAGGAAATTGCCGGGACGGATCATAATCCACCCACTACTGGAGGACTAAAATGCAAATTTATATGTTCATATCTATAGAAGAGGAATTATTATTGCCAGCCTAGACTGCAACAAACAGATTTAATGTGCTTGGGATGGTTGATTGAAATATATATTCACACATTCTAGGTTCAGGCAAGGGAAAATCTCATGAAAAATACAGAACTTCCCAGTTAAACACCATTTATTTCACTAACTTCATCTTGAGACTACGTATTAGGTTCTCATTCATTTCATTTCATTTAACAGTAAAAAAAAGTCCAATCACATTTTTGGTTCAGGTTATCATGTAAAAACTATCAATATTTATGATATATGCATTTTGTAAGATGACTTCTGTTCTACTGAATAATTTGGAAAAGACAAAAACAAAAAACTTTTTGATCTCTAAAAACATTAAAAAATATAAATAAAAGAAAATGTCTTCATATACAATGATAGAAAGGATGTGTCAACAACAACAAAAAAAGCTACAAACATGTCGTCTTGTGCATGGCATATTATCATTAACGCACTTTCCTACACATGGCAGATTGTGGCTAGGCTGTGGGAGTGCGCATTGGGTTAACAACATTCTGCCATGTGCAGGGAAGTGCATTAACAACATTCTGCCATGTGCATGACAATATAAATGCATAAAGATATTGATCTGGTCAAAAAAAAAAAAATATATATATATATATATATATATATCATCTTCATAGTATTATACACTTAATACATTTCATTAGTTGGGAATTTGTAAGACAGTTTTGTAAGTGGTTGAGTTCACCATTAAGAACCAAAATGGTAGAAAGAGAAAGGCACATTGTCACTTTTCAAGAGTTAATACACAACGCATTTATGTCACAGGGGTAATATGTTTGTAATTAGATAATTTTGCAAATATTGTTTGGCTTGCAAAACTCACAAAAGTATTAAAAAAAAAACTGGAAAATCTATGATATATAAACAAATACACAGACATGCAGAGAATCCTGGGAGGATTAAATATAAGTGAAAAACACTGGAAAAGGGGACTACTAGTCCTCAAGGCTAATCCCGCATGATTTGATATCAGATAAGCAAGCAATTCTGAGTAGATTGGAAGTTCTTGTTGCTAGATTTGGCCACTGCCAGTGATGGCTCTGTTATGACAAATGACATTAGATGAAATGGGTTTAGCATCATGATGTAAATTGATATATGACTCGTTAAGCTTTATGAATATGATTATTAATGAGATTACAGGGCATACATGGCCACGGCCATGTACTGCCTGCCTCATAGCTTCCACTGTTGTTTGAGCAATTTGCCAAACAATACGATAATGACTATACTATGACATTATGACACAAACCATAAATAAAATAAAATCATACATCCAGTATAGACCATTACTTTCAAGGCTGCATGATGCTTGTATTTCAAAACAGTTTGTAAAATTTAGTAAATCACGCTTACTGATATTCCTATATTCAACATCATAATTCCTACATAAAAAGCACTGCTGAAACTAAATAATATATCTTATTACTGAAATAATATCTAGCCCACACAGTTATTTCCTTCAAAAATATTTCTGAATATCACAAAGAATTTGCTCTGAAAGAAGCTTCTTTGTACAATCTGTAGTGTCTTGGCAACTATCAATATCTCCCACCATGTAATAAAATGATATCAAGTTTCCAATACACTCCATGATTTATTTGTCATTTATACAGTTCTCTGCTGACCTAACTCAGGAGAAAAAAAAATATCTGAAAATTGCTTGCTACTATCACAGTTCAAAACATGCATGGCAGGGTCCTCTTTCAGCTTTTAGTGAGGACAGACAAATGAAGGTTATTTCCTTCCATATCAATAGAACGATCCTTGCCTACTCATGGTGTCCATTTGAAGTGAATATTAAATAAAGCATCATATAGAAATATATGACTCGGTTTGCATTCATATGCAATACAATGGAGAAGCCTTCACTCTTTGTTGGCATGTGAAAGTATCAAACAGAGTCACCATTTTCCATTACTGGGCACAAACACCATCAGTATAACACACACCAAATGCAGCATCTTGAATGTACACTATTTGATCTGTTGGATGTGTAAAGTAAACACAGCTGTAGTTTTTCCTCATCCTCCATGGGATACATGCGTGACTCACATTAATGATAGAAGTCATTTTGTATGAGAAGGTACATACCATACTCCCTTGTGTTGCAAAATTTTTATCCAAGGTGCTTTAGAGGATTAGAATATCTTTAAAGGGAAGGTAAACCCAAAGAGCAATGTGGATTGAGTGAAAGCAGCAACATTAGTAGAACACATCAGTGAAAGTTTGAGAAAAATCGGACAATCGATGCAAAAGTTATGAATTTTTAAAGTTTTGGTGTTGGAACCGCTGGATGAGGAGACTACTAGAGGATATGACGTATGAGTGGACAACAATACAAAGAAAATATAAAGGATATTCAACAAAAATTCACTTTTCTAGAATTATGAAAGAGCAGTGGACCAACCGCTTTCAGAAAGCAGGGGGAATAATTGCTACCCTTAACATATGTCAATATCAAGTTGATGGAATTTGTAATTTTCATGAAAAATGGATTTTTGTAGTATTTTCTTTATATTTTCTTGATATTGTAGTCCACTCATACGTCATAACCTCTAGTAGTCTCCTCATCCAGCGGTTCCAACACCAAAACTTTAAAAATTCATAACTTTTGCATCGATTGTCCGATTTTCTTCAAACTTTCACTGATGTGTTCTACTAATGTTGCTGCTTTCACTCAATCCACATTGTTCTTGGGGTTTATCTTCCCTTTAAAAGCATAGAACAGCCAGATAATTTCACATCCTCTATCTCATATGACATGCCATTCACAATCATATGTCTGTACTTATATGTATATATATACAGGGGCTGCGGAACATTTTTCAGTGTGGGGGGGCTGCGGGACTGGGGGGGGGGGGTGGCAAGGTCAAGACCCCCCTCCCCCCCCCCCCCCCCCCCCCCCCCCCCGATCAGACGGGAAGAATCTAAGGGTGGAATCTTTGGGAATTGAAATTCATGAGTGTTGTGATTTTTTCAGATTTTTTTTTTTTTTTGACGAACCAAAAGTGTGGGGGGGGGGGGCTGCAGCCCCCCCAGCCCCCCCGCTTCCGCGGCCCCTGATATATATCTATATATATATATATATACATATATATATATATATATATATATATACATAGATACAGTATAAAGAGTATGTTCGCAAAAACTGATTAGTCCATATTTGCCAAATGGAGATATTTGCGATTAAAGGTCTAGAAAAATAAAGAGAATAATAAGAAAATATGTGCTTCTTTTGACCATAACTTCAAAAATGTACCTAAAGTAGTGACTGATATATAATTTAAAAGGTATTATTTTGTACTTTATGACAGAGACTGTACTTCAAATCTTCAAAAATGGACTTATCGGTTTTTGTGAACAAACTATTCATATATACAGTGTATTTCTAGGCAAACTTGCTTCTTTGATGTTATTTAGTTATTTTTTCCATGTGGAGACTGCAAAATACAAGCTTGGCTTTTAAGCATGTCTCCTCTATTTCCTGCAATTTCATTTCAATTTCATCTGTTTTCATATTTCTTTGTTACTACATTGTATTTATTGTGTTATTTTATGCATGTAAATGTTTTGCATTGTTGGAAATGAAATGAAAATACTGGAGCTTATTTGTTTGTTTGCTTAATATTTGAAAGCCTCAGGATATAGTTTGGAAAGTATATTGTGGTAAAATCTTAATTCACTTATACATCATAGTCAGCCCTTTTAGACTGGCATTCAATGCATACAGCATAGACAAGAATTTTTGCATGCCTTTTAGTTTTGTGAATCTTGGCTCTCACAAAATTCACGAAATTAAAATGCATGCAAACATTTCTGGTTATACAGTACATTCTCTTGTGGGAAAGCATCTCTGGAGTTGCATGTTTAATTGAAAAATCTTGGAGTGTGCAACATTGCTGCTGTACAATGTTTGTCGTTGATGGTTGGTCAGGAGGCTCTGCTTAGTACCTGAATGTTACATCATTGTTTATGATTGTTCCATGACATTTGCTCCTGTGACAATTGCTCCCATAAAACATCTGCATGATAAGCTAAACATAAATTCTACTCACATTCATAAACCTAACTGTAATCCTAATCCTCACATCAAACTAAACCTAGAACCCTATCACAACCCGAAACCTAACCCTAAGTCCTTAGAGAAAATAAGACCGGAGCAATTCTCGCAGGAGCAAATGTTGTGTCACTGTATATGATAACATGTTGAGAAATGTGTTTCAGAAATATGATCACTAACGAGTTCTCTTGTTTGTGTGAATCCCTTCCTTGATGACCTTTCATGATGTTAATGGAGCTGTGAGAGACTCCCTCAATGGTGGCGTACAGGAAAAAGGGGAACAACTTTGACAACCAATTCAATACCTCCAACTCTTGTCATATGTTCGATCTTCTTGTATTAATTCATACTAGATATGCTGAAGATCATGAACGTATTGATGCACGTTGCACCTAATGACACCAACATCAAAGTACTCATTACAAGTAGGGTCATTAGGCACACATTATGGAGCACAGAAAATTAGATTCCGCGGCACTGAAAAGAAAAACACCTTTAGCAGAGCAACATCTCCATATGCTGGTAATAATGCATGACAGCCATTACAAACACTATGTGAAAAACTTGATCTCAAGGTCTTTCTTAATACTGGATTATTGTTAGTTGTAGTATGAATGCGTTTTGATATAAACAGTGTAAATCCTACTTGAAATATAACTTAATTCTGCAGTAGACAGAAAAACATCATAAAAGAGAAATCTTAGTGGACCAGACAACCATAAACAGAAAAGTTTGTGCCAGAAAACTTGCTCTGCAAGTTTAAACATTGAAATGAGTAATTCATGGTAATGGACTTTAATGAATAAGATAATTATTAAGGCTTGATAAAATTCAAGGAACTGGGTGGAATTGATATTTCAATCTTTGCCCTAATTTGATCAATATCTCACTTTATCTGTGACACATAATGCTTTTTGTCACACGACTGTAAAGAAAAAAAATCAAAATGGCAAAATTGTGTGGTGGTTTGACAAAATCTTTGCCACATCCTTGACAACATAATTTCCATGGCCAGCATTGTTACATATCTGCCTTTGTTATTATCTGGAATTCACACAACAAACCCACATTCTGCCTGGTTTCTTGTGTGGGTGGGTATGTTGGTTTACTTCTCTAACTCTAAATATGTTAGTTTAATCATTTGTCTGTTCTGATGTCATGACACTTTTCAGAGAGCTTCATTCACTCCCACAAACATGCCCCCTCCTCCACTTTTTTTTTTTTTTTGCACAATACATAGGGTGTAACCTACCATTGAAGGTTTAGTGTTCCTTTGCTTTAAAGGGCTCGTACAGTTTTGCTTAAGACCTAACTTCAGGTTTTTAGCATTTTTGGGTGAGATAATGAGAAACCTCCTATGAAATATGAAAGAGCATGTAATTCCAAGAGGAATTCAACGTTTATTTGATGAAAATTGGTTATGAAATCGCTGAGATATCCAAAAAAGAGCGATTCTGATAAAGTGTGGGACCCACACTTTTTCACGATTGCTTTGTTTTACTTTGTTTTTGGATGTCTCAGCCATTCCAAAACCAATTTTCATCAAACAAATAAACTTTGAATTGCTCTTAGAATGGCATGCTCTGTACTATTTCATAAATGGTTTCTTGGTATCTTGCAAAAAGTTAAAAGCCAAATCCTCAGCTCTACCAATACTGTACTATCCCTTTAATCCCATCATAGCCAAATGCCAGACTATCATACACACAATAGGCCCGTTCACAAACAACGAAAATCAAAATTTCAATCGCGATCCAAATTTCGATTTTTTTTTTCGACCGTTCATACACAGGGAAAAATCGCACTTCGCAGCAAGGAAAGAACGATCAGTGGCCAGACTGCGCATGCGCGAATCTTGCATGATCGACCGAAGACTGACCCCGCAGTCCCAATAGAGTTTCGCACGCGCTACGAACGATGGGATTAAAAATACCGATTTCCGAATCTCGATCGCGCTCACACACACGACGCTTGGCAAAATAATCACGATTATTCTGAAAAATCGCACTAAAAGTGCGAGTTGGATCGCGATAAGGATCGCGGTAATTAGTGAGATTTTTCTGTCCACACTGGAAAAAATTTCGAAATTTTGATCGCGATAAGAAAATCGATTTTTAAATTGCACTTTCTCCCTTGTGTGTGAACGGGCCTAATACCAGTGGCATTCTTAGACATTTAGTCTTAAGGTTTCCACTGATACCAACATTACATCTACACTGGCAGACTGGAAATGAAACAAGTATCTTACTCCATATCTTATTTGTTTTATACCACACAAAGATTACTGTATACACCATACATTTAGCGAGTCCAGATTTTCGCGAATCGGGACTTCATGACGATTTTGCAAGTGGTGAAATTCACGATCATGGAGTATTGTACCGAACGGAGAAATGTTTATGTGTTTGTCACATCCATATCGGGATGAGAGTTATTATTTTTGCATGTCTTTAATTTCACGAATAACACCTGACTCAAGAAATTCGCGAAATATTCGGCATACACAGTATCATGTTTTCTTTCATGAATGGCACTCCAACTATAACACCACCCCAAAGGTAAAATTTAATCTTTTAACCTGCTGAAAATTAAAATGGACTGATTTTCCTATAACACGCATTTCCCATTTACACCAGCCCGAAAATACTCGAGACTAGTCTTCATGGGGTTGTAAATGGAGAGTGGTTAGTACAGCAGAGTCATGGTTCAAGTTCAATTACCTAGACTTTACTGTGTGTAAAAGTTGTTCTTAACCTATTGAGGACAGACTGATTTAACTACATCATGCATTTCCCATAGACGCCTACCCGAGTATTCTTGGGACTCGTCCTCAACGGGTTAAAAATGACTGAGGTCTGTGGATGGTAACACATGCCTGTCACATTCCTGGCAGCCTCCAATTATTTTTGACCTGGGCCCCGTTTTATCAAAAGATAAAATCGATTTTAAATTTCCTTACCACACAGTCTGCCATAGACTTACAGTTGAAATAAACTTTATAATTGATTTTAACTCTTCATAAAACAGGGCCCTGGTCAGTTGGTCATGCACTTTGGATCTGGTCAGCTTCAGACCATGACCAGACATTGGTATTAATACCACGACTAAAAGAAATATGAGACATTAGCTGTCTTTGTAGCTACCCTCAGAATCCCCACGATTCTTCCGCAAGGAATTGGGTTGCATGATATTGGGTAATTTGATATATTTTAATGTCATAATAGCACGAACATACACTTACCTCGATGAGTTTGCATTTATTTATTCTTGTCTACCTCGGTTTCAATTCTTTTAAATTGTCACATCATGATGGTAACTCTCATTTTTAAATACACAGGGAGTCTCAGACAAAAGAGCTCCATAGCACGAAAACTCATTCAGCTGACATATTCCTGCTTTCCACCTATCATTGTTGTAATGCTTATGAGTAAAAAACATTTGAAGAACAAATACCATTTGATCTGCCCTCCTATAGACAAACAAAATTTGACCAAAAGAGATAATTATAAACAAAACATGGATAAATTTCCAGCTCAAACTACTTGCCAGAAATTCAAAAGGTTTTCTTTTTAAACACGTGTGTTTCCATAAAAAGGCTTGGAAGTAAAACAAGACTGAATTGAGATTTTGCTGACATAGCATTATAACAGCAGCAGATTAGTAAAATTTATCCCTGTTAGCAAAATATATCAAGAGGTATGTATGTCACTGTCTGAATTCATTTCAGTAGGTCATATTAACATGGTAGGCCTATTGACACATGAAATACAAGGCCAACCCTTTGGACTGTTCACACAACTTCTCATCAGTCAGCACCGAAAATCTAATGCTTCATTGCAAACAGTAGTTACTGTATCCCACTGGTGACCTCTAATAAAGTGACGACTATCATCTCTGATCATGAGAAGGAGTGTCACACTTCTTGTCATACCTTATGCTCCTGTAACTTTCTGATCACACAGGAGCCTCCCGCAAAATTTGGGAATCACAGCAAAAACATTTTGTTTTTCTTCATTCAGCATTGTGTTCAAAGAGTAGCATGAAATTCTCTGGAGGAAAAAAAAAAATAGATATCCTGCTCAGAATGAGAATGTGCAATGCCTGAAAATTTATGTGTTCACAAACTATGCCCCACCTGACGTTTCTGTGATTACATGGAAATATCCAGTGAAATTGTGGTCATGAAGATTGATTTCCTCTGGAAAATTTTGACAAATTGTTTCATTAAATCAACTAGTCTAAATTTCAATTCATAGTACATTGTATGTCTGCCAGGCCAGTGCAGATGCCCCTTACACATCAAAAGAATCTGTATTGGTTCAAAACAACTATTAACCCGTTTGGTAAATGAGATTTACAGTGGAATAAATTATTGATTTGAACTAAAAAGTACTTTGTAGGTAAGGATTGAAACATTGTACAGTGGGGATTGGCTAAAAACACAGCATTTTGTCATTGCCCATTGGTTTTCACTTGTTTGTGCAGTTGGTAGTCATATTAGATTTTGTTTGGTTGGTTTCTACGTTTCTATGACTCTGAGTGACCCATAACTGCATACACCAACCAAGCATTTCACAACCCAGAATGCATGCTGAGTGTGGAAATATATGGGGGAGAATATAGTGGGTATATACACAATGCAGCACCAGGTCAAATTATCAACTTTATGAAATTATGTCAGATCTTTTAAGATGAAAAAAAAAAAAAATCACCTATTGGTGAAGTACCCTGCATTAAGTCAACACTTAGCCCATATCATGTAGATCTACCATTTGCTTTGCAATTCTCAAGCTAACAATACGAGACCAATGTCCAATGACCCCCTATTCAGACGCAAGCCAGTTTATACCAAAACTCGATAAAGAAACGACGCATAAGGAATCATCGTATAGCCGATAGACCGTTCAGGCGCTAATTTCGACCATTCCGGAAAAACGTCGTATAGATGTGCAGTTTCTCACTGCCCATGTTGTTGTGGTCATGAGTGACAGGTACAAGGTCACCTTTCGTGCTCACTCCCATTAAGCCCCGCCCAGTTATACCGTTCTATGGTCGCCATACGTTCAGACGTACAATGCACATGATGGAATGCTGATTCGTTATCGAGTTCTAGTTCGAAACGATGCTCTGACCGTCATTTCGCTATATGTTGTTTCGTTATACGTCGTTTCTTTAGTCAAGCGTTCAGACGTATAAATTCATCGCATAGCTATACCCTTTTTGGTATAGCAATACCGTTCTAGTATAAATTTTTTGCGTCTGAATGCCCTGTGAAAGACACACTGTTCTAAGCCTGCCTCTTGCTTAGTCTCCTCCCCATACTCTAACTTGATCAGTTTGATCTGCAGTTAGATCTGGTAACAAAAACACACACACACACATTGAGGTATACTATGTATATCATAAACACCTATTTATCAATATTGCAAATTATTTGCACTTATAATTAATGTTACAAACTCACAAAAAAGACAAAGAGGACAATAAGTTGTTCTATTGGTATCCTCCTCCACTGTCATGTAGCATGAATATAACAACCTTGATAGATTTTGTCAGTCACATAATTACATTTTAAATCTCCACAAATGAAAAATTGTATCAGTGCATGACATGCATTTAAAGGACCGCTTTGAGTTGACTTGTAATCTCAAATTAAACTCTGCACCACATGCAAATAAACCAAGTGGTAAGTTTGCCCTTCTTGCAGTTTTTGATTTTTTGGGGTCTCACTGTCATTTTTCTATCTAATTCATCCCATGAAATTCACTATCAAACACTCTAAAACATATATTTGTGATAATTTTGCATGGCTTCATCTGGCCTTTAAGGTAAAGATATTCACCTCTCAAGCTGAGGATCTTTAACACCAGCCAAATCTACTCATCTTCCTTGGCATTGCTAGCATACCCTCATGGCTGGACCCAGTCTGAACCGTGCCTATCACTCCCCTTGCCCTAATAGATAAGGATTAATTGGACATATCTGGTATCTCTCTCTTTCTCTCTCTCTCTCTGTCTGTCTTTCATATTTTTCCTACCTATTTAACTCTGCCAGTTTCTCCCTCTCCCTACCATTCTTCATTTCAGTATCTCTCATACCTATAATCTATCTTTCTAACTTTTTGTTCATCTCCCTCCCATCTCTCCCTCTCCCCCCCCCCCTCTCCCCCTCCCCCCCCCCTTCTCTCTATTTATGGTAAACTTTAGGTTTGTCTGTGTACAAATTCATCCATGTGACCATATGTCATTGATTACATCTATCAGTTCATGTTCTTCTCGGTCCATTTTTCCGTCTTATCTTTCTCTCGAATCTAGTCATCAGTTTACTATTCTATCATATCCAGCACTCTTTTTTTTTATTTTGTTTGGATGTCCAATAAACATTATTTCAGAGTTATTAATCTCTCCACTACCCCCCCCCCTAGTTCTCCTGGGGCCAACAGCCTTTTTTTTTGCAGCATGAAATTTTCATGAATTGCCACTGGCATTCATTGGAAACTCTCACATGCATTTTAATTTTGCGCAATCTTGGCTCTCACAAAATTAAAATGCCCTAAAAAATTGTTGGTTATTACAGCATTCTTCAACTTCTACTATCTCCTCCTTTCAGACTCTCTGTAATTTTACACACACACACACACACACACACACACACACACAAACACAAACACATATACACACATACTACACATACTGTAAAACCAGAAATGATGTTCGTGTGCATTTTAATTTTGCAAATTTCGTGAGAGCCAAGATTTGCGAAATTAGAATGCATGCGAACATTCTCATATGCACTGAATACAAGTGGCAATTTGTGAAAATTTCATGCCATGAAAAAGGCGGTTGGACACAATTCGCGAAATGTTCATGCTGCAAAAATATCTTGCTTTAAAATACTGTCTCCTATTCTCTCTTATAGCCCCACCCCTCCCCACCCCACCCCTCCTCCTTCTTCCTCTTGTACCCCATGATGAATCGTGAAAGCTGTTTATTTTTTTAGCATCTGGCTGGAAACTATGACTGGGACATTAGCCTGCTATCACCCTGAAAGTTATCTCACTATCAATGGATCAAACAAAATACAGAGAGCAAAATGAATGATGAGCAGCACAACATAGCAGCAATGAAATAAACAAATGGAGGAGTAAAATACTAGATTTTACACTCAGACATGATGGAATCAAATCTTTTTAGGGAGATACTTTCCCATTGTCCAATGAGGACTCAGCAAACCTTTTATCGCAGTAAACAATGCATCATTTCATAGCACTGTTCCAAACAATGTTGGAGTTGACATATTTACAATTTTAGTACTCATTACAATTACACCACTAACAAATGTTCAGAATATAGAAAAGCATAAATTCAAGTTTAATCATCTTTATAGTATTCATCACAGAATTCTCTAAATCCCTCCACAATCTCTTTATGTAAGACTTCACTGCATGAGTTATTTGTTTCTCCATTAGAATTCTATTTATTTGCAGTATCAATCTGGGAATCTTTATCACCAACAGATTCTAGGCAAAAACAAAAAACAAAACAAAGATCTTTTATGCCTATATCTTGGGACACAATTTAAGGATCTTTTCTGCAATTTTACACAGAAGAGAGAAATTTGAGTTGTCTATCCCTGTCCAACCTCACACTGAAGATGATTAATTCAGTACATGTTTGAGGCTCTTTTTGAGAATAAATACAGTTCATAATGCACAAAACAAAATAATAATGAAAAAATCTGTCTCTCGCTGTTCATCATATCAACAACAAGCAAGCTTTTTTTCAGTCTAATGTACCTCACATTACATCGGAGGCCTTCAACACTGGATCTGAATACAAACGATACATGTATCTTAAAGTCTGGGGTGCCTACGACATCTGCTTGGGGGACTTTGCTGCCGCTGACAGTCAAAGATGAAAGATAGCCTCCATTTTACATTAATGCTTTCTTAGGAATGTGCATTTCATAAAAGATGATCAATCAATCAACTGCAAGTTGACAGTATCATGTGAACTCTGGTTGTTGCTGTTGTTTTCGTTCTTTTTCTTCTTCTTCTTCTTCTTCTTTTTTTTTTTTTTTGGGGGGGGGGTTCTTTTAGACCTGTAAGTTGTTGCTTGCAGCTTCCTTTCAAGCCCCTATTAGTCACAGCTGATTTATGAAGAAAATTCTCACTTTTTTCAGTAAAATAATTCATCATTTCCTTTCCCACTCACACTGTAGCTTATTGTGAAAGCAAAACTGAAAGTGCAAGTTGACTTCAGACAAATGGACTAAAATCAAATGAACAAAATGGTAGAAGTTTCAATGAAATCAATCATGAAATTTAAAATGCCCGTTGCATAAAAGTTACTATTATGGTAACTTTGCCATCCAGTGGTAACTACCATGGCAACAATACTCAACAGCCAATCAAAATCAAGAATTCCATGGAAGTTACCATTGGATGGCAAAGTTACCATAATCGTAACTTTTATGCAACGGGTCGCAGGTATCTCATATAAGAAGTGGATGCTCCTAACTATCAAACTGAAATAAGTGAAAGGAATCCAACCACTGAGACATTTACTTTTGAGAAAAATGGTAAGTATGAGGCAGTTTTCTCTCTCTATCACTCTATAGATCCTAACAGATTTCTGACTGGCTTCAGCCCCGCATAAAGTAAACTTTAGATACAATTACGAGGTACGTGCAGCAGTTGTAAAGAGCTTTTCTCAGCTTTCCCTATGATAAAGTGAGATAATATCCCAACTCACTTGTCTTCTTTGAGTTATGAGTCATTGTACAAACTTTGATGTACACAAAGTCATGTACAGATTCTCTTTGTGAGAGAGCATTGTCTTCTTTTTTTTTTCAGTATTTGATATTGATTCAATATGTGATTTGTCTACCGGTTGGATTTTCTTTTTCCACCTGACCTTCAGTGTTGACAGTAGAGCTTTGAATAGAGTGATCAATACAATGCCATCATTTATGTCTTTTCTTTACACCACCGCTGCTGGAAATCCCTCCCCTCCCATTTTACCTTTGAGAACTGCCAAGGGGCTTCTTTAAAGAACGTGTTCCAACATTAATTGCCAACCACCCTAAAATGTTGGGCTATATCTGGCTATATCAGGGAGTATTTAGTTTCATGAGTAACATGAAACAAGGAAGGAAGTTAAAGCACACTTCAGAATTTCAAATGTTTCAAAAAAACAGGGATATCAGTTTCAAAAACATTATCTATATATGCAAATGAGATTAGATGATGATGTTATTTCAAGGATCCATTAACCTGCACTCAAATCTTCACTTTATTTCCTTTATTGATAAGAAATCAAGAAGGGAAACTAGAATAATGAGCATCAATGGGGAAAGAGGTAATAATCATAAACATATACCAACATGATTTTGATGACATCATTGTAGATAAACCAATAGGAGGGTGGTGAGGTGATGACATCATTGTATATAAACCAATAGGAGGTGGTGAGGTGATGACATCATTTTAGATGAGTGATGTCATTATACACACCTAATGTGCAGGGTGAGACAAGAATACTATGAATGAATAAATATCTTGAGGATATGCATTTTGGTAAGGATGACTTAATTTCTTTTGTAATTATAAATGAATCGTCCTATTACATGCAGCTACATGTAGTCACCCTCTAGTGGTAGTCCCTATCAAACATTTTTTGTTTGTTTGTTTTGTGTTTTATTTCAAAAGTTGCCGAAATGATATGTCAATTTGCTGGTCTACAGAGTTAGAAAGGTATGAAAATAAATGCAACCAATCTCTCTCAAGAAATGTTGCTTTGTTAACAAATACCTGTATCTGATCACCAAAACCATAACAACGGTACAATAATAGACAGAAGGTCAATGCTGATTAACTATATCCAGAGTTAGTGGTATTGTTTGGATTTTTACAAGATATAACAGTACAACCAGGTATCTTGGCAGCAATTCCCTCCATACTCCTTCGACACAGAAAACCTCATAGTGTTGTACACATTGTTCAAAGTCCCTGGCACACATATTAAGCAAGATACCCAAGCTTTCTTTCACTCACACACCTCCACTCCACCTCATAAATTCTTCACTCGTGTCATGAATATGCTACTATCACACACACCACACACATTCTCTTTGAGGTGTGAGGGAATACACCAAATGACATCTCACTAGGGACTCACCAAACTCTATGCTAAAACTATCATGCATATAGATAGGCTTTAGCAGCCTGGTGAGTTACATGAGATCAGGTTTAGCTCACCTTTCAACTGTACTTTAAAGAATTGCAGAATCGTATTATAAGTAAGTGCTAAGAGCGTAGATGCATAGTACTAGTAATAGTAGTTGACAACTTCACCGCTTGAAGAATTTTGCAGATTCTCTTTCATTTTATGATGGTTAGAGAAAAGACATCAAACCTATCACTACCAAAAGCTAGAGTTTTGAGAAAACAGAATGAGAGAGGCCAAAATACCAGAAGTGAAATAATTCAAATTTTGTAGTATCATTGTATGTTTATACAAAATACCCTGACCTGTGACACATTACCCTATATACCACACCTTTTTAGTCACCAAGAAAAAGTCATGTAAGATCAGGGAGGTGTTGTCTCACCTCCCTGGTAAGATCTAAGGTAAGCAAGTGAAGCTTTGCAGCATTTCTGGGGGGGGGGGCATTTCATGAAGCATTTTGTATGGCAAATTTGTTTGACAGGGCCCCATTTTATCACAAGATAAAATCAATTTTAAATTTCCTTACCACACAGGCTGCCATAGACTTATATAGTTGAAATCAACTATATAATCAATTTTGACTCTTCATAAAACAGGGCCCAGATATGCTCTTAGCCAGTCAGATGCAAGGATTTCAATAGCTCATGAGAGTTTGTCAAAAAAAAAAAAAAAAAAATCTGACAAAACACTTCATGAAATGCCCTCAGAACATATGGCCAGGAGGAGGAAAGAGACTTACCACCTCCCTGGTATGACCTGACTACCATTTATGTCACAGTTTAGACTTCTCCTGAACTGCAACTTCTTTGCCTAAATTTACATAGTATTCATACTTAACACCACAACTTGAAATCATGTAGAAACATATACTTGTACGGTTTACCCAAGCAGTTACAATTTGAATACACTAGTAGGCCTGTACAATGAACTACATACATTATTTGTTAGTTACTGAAAGCTTTTTTCCTGACATCAACTTTCCAAACATGATATATTATCATATAATGTATAATTTCATGTAAACAGAAATATTGTAATGCCTTGTCATGAAGCTTCCATGTGTAATTTAATATATGGATCCTGGACACAATGCATACCTTGCATTCTACATATTGTAGCCTAAGTGATGCATCATAGTGCATGTACATATTTCATACCAAGCATTAGACACAGTCATCCATCAAGACTATCAAAAGCCAGTATAGTAGAGAGAGAACAATAGAATAACTCTGTTTGTTTAAGGAAAAATCCACCATGTTGGTACTCCACCAGCTTGAACTAATTAAAACAAGCTGCACACAGTTTTTGTCCTTATTTAGAAGAACATCATTCTTGCTGAGGCAAACTGTAGGTCAGGATAAAGAACCAAGTTTTATGGTAACCCCCAAGTAAAATGGAATCACATACTGGAGACAAAGAGATATTATATTAAGATCTGATATTCTGAAACCAGCGTTGAGTATCACAAAGGTTTGCAATCAAAAGTAGGTTTGTTCAAAACATGGCAGGCCATTCAGATGGAATTAGTATCACTCTTGATAAAATCAATCATCACTCTTGATAAAATCAATCATAACTCTTACGAGAGTATAGAGTCAAGATCAGATAATGATCTGCTTTGAAGTGATCCTAAGTGTTGACTTTAGAAGCATAATGGCATAAGTTCATTTAATGTTTTCTGGCTTTATTTCATCAGACCTTCTAACGATTAGGTCCCTTTCACAAGTTCTCTATTAAAATCTATAATTTTTCTTTAAAATATTGCATTAGCTATAAGGCAATGAAATATTTCAAGCAAAATTTTGCAGCAACATGAAGTCATTCCCCTCATTTTTTTTTTTCTGTGTGAGGCTGATGAAAGCAAATCAGAAGAGAATCAAGGAGGGGCTCCAAGGGTCTTGGCCAACAAACTATGAAGAGAATAATGAGCCAAAAATAACTGGGGTCAGAAAGGTACCTGAAAATTGTTGAGCATAAAAGAGCATCATATCATATTAAAGGGGGTCATTCATCAGAAATTATAATTCTTCAATTGAGTCAATCTTGGTGCACTGTCCAATGCGATCTATTTGAAAACCATGATTATCACAGGCCTACAATAATAGAATTGCCAATGATGTGCGAACAAACTTCACACTAGATTTGGGCAGATGGAAACTGACTGTAAATTATTTGTTGTTCCTAGCAAGCTTTGTACATTTACAAACTCCTGTGTCCTACTACAAGTGCAAATAAGCTTCCAAACAAATACGGCCGTGCATATAACATTCACGCCTATCGGCAGCAATTTTTAACATTAACCCCCCTAGATCAAAGAAAGAGAGTTTGAGTTCAACATATGATATCGAAACAATACTATGTGAATATGAGAACACTATGTTTGAAGTTGTTTCCTCCCCTTAACTTACTTATTGGCAAATGATACCTATCAGATTTCATAGAGCTCCAAGTTCCTTGTTTGTACAAGACTACATCAAGTTGCTGTACTTCTGTCCGAGAGCCTCTCGCTCTTGGCTACACCTGACACCTTTAGCAGTATGCTTACCGAGCAATATCAAAGCATCCTCAAAAGATTAAGGTGTGTCCCATTACAGACCAAGTCACATGACTAGTAAACTGAGCTGGTAGCGAAAGAATATCAGCACCAAGTCAGGAGAGTTGAAATTTCACGGGCGTGTCAAAGCATCATTTGGCAAGACAAGAGCCCCGCTGTTTTAATTCCGTGGAAGTTTCTTGCATGATATCAGACCATTTGATAATCCTTTGTGTGAAGTAATTACATCATACTGTAAAACCAGAACCACTCACAGCATGAAACTTTTGTGAATTGGAGCTGACAGCCTTTTTTTTTGTAGCACAAGACTTTCACAAAGTGCCACCGGCATTCCATGTTTTAAGTGGACAGTTAAACTTTCAGGTGTTTTTTACTTCGATCTGTAAATCTTGGCTCTTCACGAAATTCAGGAAAATTTCATGCACATGAAAGGTCCTCCTGAGGTCCTCCTAGAAGGGGGGAGGGGACTCTAAATAGCATATATGGCCTATTCTCAGTAAAAGCGTTCAAATACGGAATTTTGGTGTCGCCGACATTCCATGACAGTTTGCGGTTCCCTGAAACCTATTAGATACTATTTAAATGTTTATAATATATCACGAGGACTTATTTGTTAAAAATAAACACGATCAAATGCGGTTGTCTGCCTTTTTGTATAAAATTTTGCTGTTAAACTTCGTTAAGACCCCCAAAACGCAGTGTCGCCGGCTATTTCAGAATTATGTTTTATTGCTCCTCTCCGTCCACAAACACACTTTCCAAATATCATTTTCATGGACGATGAGCATATCATATGTGCTAATCACAATACTCAAAAAGTTCCAAAATTTTTATTGACTTCTTTTTTTATAGCCTTTTGAAACCTGTCGCCAAAATCACCGCCAGATACGTTACCAGTTTCTTTAGTGTTACAGCATTGGGAAAATAACAAGACTATGCAATGACCCTGTGTATATGAAACCCTGAGGATATACTTCATACACTGCAAGTACTTAGATTTTTTGTGCAACAGCTCTTTATTGAGCATACGGTATAATGTTTGAAATATCGGTTTTCTACACATTTATTTGGACAGATACGTTACATACTTTTCACGCCACCCACTGCGACAGATATTGCAATGTCAGACAAATTGTATATTATACATTACTCCTCGGAATGACGCATCGATTCAACATTAAAGTTTAGTACAAGTGAGAAATATTTGGTAGATATCGCTCTCATAATAATATGATCGACCATATACGTTACCACAGATACGTTACCCCAGATACGTGACCGAATTTTGCTCATTGGTCTTGTGCTTTCTGGGGGATCAAATCTGGTCAAAATTCATCCCTACACATTACATGCTTCGTTTTGTTGGACCTCAGGATTATATTCTTACACCAAAAGGACAGAGAGGTGAAAAAGAGCAACACTTCCACATGATTTTTCTTTGTGCGTCAGTGTCTCACAACTTAATGCCGATGCTGAAAAGAAATTGTAAATGTTTTTACAAACAAATCGTTGTGTGCTCATAAACTCCAAAGTTCTATTCTATAAAACCCAGCCACTTTCATATTCTATGCAACAACTTTGAACGTTTATTTTACAAGACGAAGCTAAGATTCAGCATATCAGTTTTTTGCTTTTCAGATTTAGCAGATACGTTACGTATAATTCAGGGCACCCACGGTGACAAATAATGTTATGTAAAACAAAGTGTTCATAAAACAATTCTGCATAGAATGACGCTTCCATAAAAAATTAAAGTTATGTTCAAATGAAGAATATTCAGTAGAAATCGCTCTGTAACTTCACCGACAGATTCATTTACGGTACGCCAGATACGTTACCAAACTTTGAAAGAGTAAAAAGTAGTTTATGAAACGCTTCCGAGAAAAGTTTCAGTGTTCTGTTGCATATTTATTCTAGTGTTTTTCAACATATGAAGAACTACTCAAGATTCATTGATAAGTTGAACAATTATTAATTCATATTCATTAAAAGGGATGAGCCAAATACGTTACCATAGGTCTAACAACTGTTTAGCATATCGAGTTCATAGAGACTGTACCTACTTCCTTCTAAGTGCCTGCAAAAATATATTTTTCAAACCTTGTTTGCATTATCCATCAAAACTTAATGAATATTTACAGTCAGATGGATAAATACATTCAGACGTAAGATGGGAATATTCTGTGAATGAAGAACTCAGCTTTCACATTTAGGGCTCTTTTCCACTACATTTCATAGTTTAAATATTACGTACAATGTTTAATATGGTTAATTTGGGCTTACATCATTCATTTTTACATCAATTCATGAGGTAAATAATTAAACAGGTGATATTCATTAATTCATATACAACTAGAATTATTACTTATGTTTTACCAGATACGTTACCAAAGGTGATTCGATGTTTTTCAATAGTTATTTCCCCAGGAAAGCAATTCATATTTGTTTCCTGTGGAAATTCCAGATCGGATCGTTCCCTTTGCATGATTTGTGGGATTCGAAACTTTATTTGTAAGCGAAATTTGCTAAAAATACAAAGTGAATCTTAAGGTTAAATTTCATTTCAGCAAAAAGCATATTTCAACCTACCACACAGAAATAATTTCTACCAATTAGCAAGGGATGACAACATCTTTACCTCTTGAAAAACCCCAATATCTTAGGGGGGACAGATGTCTTTTCCTGAACAGAAATTGGATCAAAACAATAGATTTAATTCAGAGTTAGGAGTCCATTACAACATGTAAATTTGCGGTAACGTATCTGATTGGTGATCAAAAATCATATATGATGCTCTATTTCAATTCATTTTTACTCAATAAATGGCCATCATTTAGAATGTTCCACTCTTTGTTTCGTATTTGACCGGTTTTGAAGTTTCCGAAAACACATTTTTGAATGTATTACTTTGTGGTTGATTTTTCGGTTTTACTCACATGGAATTGAACACTTAATCTGAGAATGGCCCATATTAAAGTGATGTTGCCCTAGACTGGATCAGCAGCTTGGATACAGACCTATGACCTCCTCTCCATAACACATTATACCACAGAAGAAGATTTTGTCACATGGCTAGTGGACTCTATACAGTCAGTACAGACATCCACACAATTCAGTGATATGACAGCTTTTACCATATGTCCCCCCCCCCAAAAAAAAATAAATAAATAAAAATAAAATAAAACTGTACCCTCCGCAATGATAACTTTAAAAATAGTGAATCAATCAAAACACAATTTCAGGGTGTGAAAGTATAACTCATTTCCCACATCTTACAGAAAACCCAATTCAATTTGCTTCAGTAGTCAAAGAGAAATGGGGAATTCTGTAGAGCATGGCAGGAATCTCTTCCCTCCAAGTTCTCCAAGTTCAGTGTTCACACATAATAATGTGCAGTTCCAAAAGCATCCACGTGCTAAACTTGGAAGAATCAGACTCATGACATGCTTTACAACAATCTACATTTCTCTGTGACTGCTTAACCAAATTGAATGAGATTTTCTGCAAAATAGAGTGAAGATGTTATATCTTAAGACCCTGAAGTAGCATTTAGATGGTTTATTAATATTGGGTGTTATCAATGCAAAAATCTGATTCTATTTTTTTTTTTTGGGGGGGGGGGGGACATACTATATGAAGGAAGTTTACTTGACCAGTTCTTTATTAAAAACTGAGGAGATTGAATGAAACAAAAATCACCTCTCAAGCTAGAGCTCCAGTAGTTCATATCTTCCAGGTCTAAGCAAGCTTCTTGTCACAAAGCTTTGTGACTCCTTTGGAACTCTTCGACCTTTCACTTTGTTAACGTGAGCTGTACTAATAGCTCTTGGACAAGGTGGCTGTAATTGGAAGAACAGGGAAGATTACAGGAGCCCCAAGTGATATCATGGGAGATTAATGACTTCCTTCAAGAGAGGTTAAGGTACTATTATTGTTTCAGTATACCCCATCCCCATGACGGGATGTACCAGGATGCATTTATTTGATATGGAAATCAAAGCAACATTCACACATACACACCTGGAAGTTCAGTTTTTAAACATCAATTTTTGCAATGCAGTGCAACAACCGATAATAGTGTGTGGGTGGATACACACACAAAAAAAATGTTGACTCTCACAATTCGCATCGTGACATGAAAATCAGTCCCGCTTGATTTTTTTTCTGTTCCTCGTGCGATCACTTCCCAGATTCGTTGGCTGACAAGCAAAAAAAAAAAAAAAAGAGCTTCAGTGCAATTCTCTGCTGCCACTACAATGAGATGGTTTCTTCAGAAATTAAAGGGGGGCGTCTGCGCCCCCTTTCACGTCTTTTCTTTTTATTTCTTTTGTTTAAAAAAAAATAGAGGGCGCGCACCCCTTGCACCCCCTCTGGATCTGCTTATGAAGCCGTCTCATTGTGAAAGGGCTCAAAGCAGAGCTGTGAGTAAACTCAGTATCTTACCTTTCTGCCTTGAATACAAAGAGATGTAAAAGTCTTGGGCCAAGGCCAGCTAGAGTGGATATGTCTGACGAGATTCTCAGCAGTCTAAACTGAAGACAAAAAAAAAGACAATATCAAATCTTATGAACCAAGCATTCACTTACAGTATAAAAGAGACTGTCACATTTATGGGGCTTTAAACAGCAATGACCTTGTTTTCATTTCTAGAGTAATGATGCCTATTAAATGACAGATCAAAAACGTGATTCTGTGTCAAATCAAAGTTGAGATGTTAGCCAATTTATCTTGAATGAAGGAACTTTCATAAACACATTATAATAGGTTTTCAAGAGAGATGGATCCACTTTGGCATGTCACAAGATAAATATAGCCATGTGTATAAAACACTTTAAAAAAGGTCACTGCCAGGAATTCAAATTAACCCTTTCATCCCGATCCAGTCAATACTTACCATGTTGAAAACTGCCTACGACTACATTAACTGATGCACGTGGGGAGTAGTGTGTGACAATTTGTGTGTTACTTGCCCATTTCATGTCGTTCCTGTTTCACCCAACTCTGCTAAATGATACGTAATTGACACATTAATGCCAATATATAAATACATTATCAATTTGTCTAAATCCAGAATGAAATTGAGTACTTCCTGCAATGTGAGAGGGGCTGATATTACAAGGAACCTTTCACCCTCCGAATGTTTAAAGGGTTAACTATAGTATGCCATCTACTCTGGGTAGAAGAAATCCTATGACATTCTGACATCTTAAAGAGAGATATATTTACAACAAATTCCATTTTAGTTGGTTAAAGTGAAATTCATACATGAGATTTTGATGCCTTATGTTGTTTTCAGATACACTTTGGTAGTTCTTCAGAGGATCCCCTCAGATAGTTACAGCCTACAGGAATGATCATTCATTGATTTCAGATCAGAACATCAGAATATTTACTGCAATTCATTTTTCAAAGCCATTTTCTTAAACTCTTCACAGGAGACCTTTGTACAGTAATACAATTTATTTATATGATCCTATCACAAGCAGTCCCAATTAATGAACTTGAATCTGTCTTTGTATAAAACGCATCAGATTTGGCACAAGCTTTATTCTTATTTACAGGCTTTTCTGTCAAAGGAATAGTCTAGGCTCATTTATATAATATTATGCTGCAAACCATTTGCAAACACATTATATACATTTTGTCCTGTAACTATGTCTTTGCACAGTTACAGCAGACAACAAACACATGGTGTATACTTCAAACTTAGTGCATATTCTGAAATATTGAACAAATTTGCAAACACTTTGGAGTGGTATCAACAGAACAAAGAGTAACTTTAAAGTTAGAGAAAAGCAATGAAAATTTATAAAGTAATAAAATTCGGGGAGACAAAGAGGTATTATACAATGTCATGTGATCAGAGAGAGGTACCATGCTTCCGATGTCATAAACAGGGAACTGGTAACACACAAGCCACTTTACCCCAACCTAGTTCACTGCTAAGAGCAGCATACATAATAATTATGGCACTTAGACCTAAGTCACCTAGTAAACAAATGAAGAGTTGGATCCCAAAATGAGTCAACTCAATCCTTGTCAAGTTGAGATATTTGCAATTAAATGTGAAAAAGAAAATTTGAAAATAATAAGAAAATATGGAATACTCTTAATTATCATAACTTCAAGAATATATCTTGTTAGGTAACAGGGGAGGTATCACTAGAAAGGTTTTATTTTGTTCTATCTGATGATGGACTTACTTTAAAATGATTGAAAATGGTGTTCATCCCATTCTGAGACCCAACTCTTCAAATGTAGAAAGAGGCCATGAACAAGAAATCCTAAACCATTATTACAGCACTGGGAGGTGCCATCAAATTCTTCTTAACCCGTTGAGGACAGTCTAATTTTGCTACAACACAAATTTCCCATAGACACTTGCCCAAGTATACTCGGGACTCATCAGGTTAAGAAATTAAAGAAATCATTCTTACTATCGTGATAGAATAAGTGGGCACTGAGTAATACCATAGGCCATGAGAGATCCATCAGAGATAATTGGGAGGGCTTGCAAAAATGTGAATATGTATTAGACTGCTTGCTCAGCAAATCTGACTCTTGGCACATATCTACTCACTGGTTGTGTTTAGTATTTGACATGAATACAAATACAATACAGACAGAGTGTAACTAATTTCTTTCTTGGTATAAGAAAAATACCAACTGAAGCAGACACTTTATTTCTAATATCAGCTTCTTGGTTATTCAAATATGTTGAATAACAGGGTAAGGCCAATTTAAGAAACCCATTATAGCCAAGGCTGGAATCATGATGATTTTCTGTTTGGTACAGCATGGTGCTGTGTATGCAGCATGTTTCACTGTGTTTTTATTTTCACAATTGCCTCCTGTGCTGTAAGCCTCCAACATGAAAAATCACTAAGCTTTCTTCTGAAAAGATATAACATTAGGTTCAGGCTCTTCAATCATTTGCAAAGGAAACATTACAAAGTAAAAATCTGTTCGAGATCCAGATTAACAATCCAGATCGACAATAAAAATGCAGTTTTGCACACATCCTGGTGGAAAAGGAAAAAACAAAAGCAATGACAAAGATTAATGTGCTGGTGGAATTTGAAACAGAAGGACATGTTTTTCATTTGC
Source organism: Diadema setosum (assembly GCF_964275005.1). Classification (NCBI taxonomy): domain Eukaryota; kingdom Metazoa; phylum Echinodermata; class Echinoidea; order Diadematoida; family Diadematidae; genus Diadema; species Diadema setosum. The sequence goes on along the minus strand of NC_092694.1, from coordinate 2,070,015 downwards.
CATGACCCTGAGCAGATTAAGGCTCCAGGAACATATCAGCTACATTAAAATGTGATTATTAAACACATAGAAATGGAACAGTTGACAGTGAGACAAAGAGAGTAAGTAAAAGAAATGTGAGGCCAAATTGGGGGGGGGGGGGGTAATCACACTAGACATTATGGAGCTGGGCTGTGGGATGAGTCATCAGTCATGTTCATACTCACTTTGGGCCCTGTTCACATTCTAACTCTCATTTATAAAGGCAGGGCTGGAGTAACATATTGGAAACAGATTTTACTCACACAGACCTTCATCCAGCCACACCTAGTATTTCTTCCAATCTCATTATCATTTCAGTCTAGACACCATCATGGTCAAATGGATTCTTCACTAGCTTCACTAGATGCCCATAAACAAGACCTCCTTTGATTATAACATTTCTTTCACACATATGTAATAAAATGTGCGGACAGTAAATTTCTCTGTACTGCACTTCATGACAACATGGTTTCTATGTCATTTAAAGGGGAAATCCATTCCTAATATAAGTTAGTCTGATGAAAAAGTAAAATCTAATGAGTTCAGCGGTAAAAATTTGACTGAAATCGTATGAAAAATAAGGAAAGTAATATGACATTTTGAAGTTTTGCTAATTTCTTCAAAACAGTTCTTGTACAGTTGATATGAATATGCAAATGAGTGAGCTAACCATGTCATAACCTCACAATTTTCCATTGATCATGTACAAAAAAAAAAAAAATGACGAAAATTCAATGTTTCTGTCATTGAAGTCTGAAACATGATGTTATTCCTGGTTGAATAACTTCGAAAGAGTAATCAGTCAGATATACAAGGATTTGAGCCTCGGGCATAATTGCGTTCGAATGAAAACTGGAAATTTCCCAATTTTATGTACAAACTATATGGCAAGTTGTGAGGGAATGACATGCTCACTTTGCCATTTGCATATTCATATTGACTGTTCAAGAACTGTTTCCCCCCAAAATAGCGAAACTTCAAAATGTCATAACTTCCTTATTTTTCATCCGATTTCGATCAAAATTATACCGCTGAACTCGTAATATTTTACTCTTTCTTATCAGACTAACTTATGTTTGGACTGGATTTCCCCTTTAACTGATTTCATATGTTTTGAAAACAAAAATCCATAAAGATAATCCACTTCCAAATGTACAATGTAGGTCTATACATTGAGAAGTCCACACTGACGTATTACCTTCAATCAAAGACTATCGCCCTCGTGGACCAGATTAAATACTTTATGTGAAATGGGAGAGAGAACTCCAGAGTAGAGAAGCAAGCACGCTTCAGTGGTCCAGACATCCCCAGCTGTTTTCTTTATTCATTGAATGTCTGAAACCACAAGCTATGCAATTTTTAACAAGGTGGCAACCCTGGGAGTCAGAAATGCCAATTTAAATTCAATGTGTAACAGAAGGTGACTTTATATTTTCATGACCTATTTCTCACACCATTTTAACCACTTTCAATGTTGGGCTTTGAGCAGTTAACACACCCTGTGACTGAAGCAAAACAAATTTTGCCCTTTTGCCAAACCAGTGGGGGAGAACAACAGTTATCAATGCATTCATGAAGCACTTCCCAAGACAGGAGAGAGAAACATATGAAAATATTTCTTAAATGACTTTATTTGTAAAATTGTATTTGAATGGTTCATTTTCCTCACAGGTGATAAAATTAATGTTCTTATCAATTTCATTTCCACAGGAGAGAAAGTATTCCTGTGTGCAATTAACATACTGTCATTGTCTCAGGCTGCAAGTACCATGAGGCATTTAAAACTAACAGAACATATTCAAAGGATGTCATAATTATAATTGTAATTATTGTCATGTTATTTCTATCATTATCATTCTTATCCTTCCTCTTCTTCTTCTTCTTTTGATTATCATTATTATTATTATTGTAATTATTATTATTATTATCATTATCATTATTACTATTATTATCATCATCATCATCATCATCATCATCATCATCATCATTATTATCATCATCATCAACAATGATGAGGACATTCTCTCTTAGGTGTTATGCTGATAAAAGCCTGTAATTATGATACACCTTTCTACCCTGTAAAGATCTGAATTTAAGTGTCTATAGGGCACAAGCTGAATCTTCTTGGTGAGAGGTAGGCCCTACATGGCATCAGATGGGTGTTGCCTCTCTGATGTGAAACAGATTCTTTTCTCTGTATCATCATCTCCTTCTACTCTTTCACTAGCTGAAAAACAGCCACGGAAACAGATCCAAACTCCACACCAGAGCATGTTATCACAACGCCTTTCCTTACAGAGCAAACAACATCTCCCTCCTTGTTTCACGTCCCTTCTCATATTGGTAAAATATGACTGTGATTTACAAGAGGGATGGCAAGTCTTCGCCGCTCTCCCCAATTCTCAGGAGTTTCATCCACCCTTAGTCTAAATTCAGTTATCAATTTATCACTTACAATCGGCATGACTGCATGCACCGGTAACATGGCTGAAAAAAAAAAAAATGAATAAAAGCACTTACCCTCTCAAAGGAGGATTGCAGGGAAAAGGTCTAAAATAACAAGTATTTCTCAACTCTTAAATCATTGTCACAAAATCCATAAACTCTACACTGTTTACCAGAGTCACAGTCATTTCACGAAGAAATAAGCCTTGCATAAAGACTACTGGTAAGACAGGGGTGCAGCTTCATAATATGTTTCTTTTTTTTTCATTCTTGTTTTGGATTTTGTTTCATATTTTGGTCAGTATCAGGTATCTGAATACATGCATTACTATCAGTCTACAGATATGACACGATTTAATCACAATCCCTTTTCATGTTCCTACATATTATTTGACTTTTTATACAAGCAACTCACTCATTCTTTGTTCAAAATTACAAAGTTAAAGATAGATAGCACATAGTTACTCCAGTAGTTTTGTATTGTGTCGCATGGCCTATTTCGCTATGAAATCAGTTATTTCGTCGATTGGTGCCCCATAAAAAACTATGGTCTTTGTCCATGGTTTAAACCATGGACAAGGTTGTACCATCTTCATGAATTCGGGCCAATATGTTTGGACATTAGGAGCAAACAACGGTGCAGTGGCAGATCCAGGTGGGGGTGCACCGGGCCCAACACCCCCTTTATTATTTTTGTCAAAACAAAAGAAATAAAAAGAAAAATTGTAAAAGGTGCCCCCCCCCCCCTTTACAGAATTTCTGGTCCGCCCCTGGTGCATATTTTTTCAGATTTTTTTTTTTTTTAATCTATAATAGGAATTGCCATAGCACACATCACCACAGCAAAGTCCTACTATTCCATAAAATCTCAAGGTAAAGGATTTTCTCTGGGAATGTAGAAGCTTATTTGCACATGTAAATTCTGAACACTTGTGAAATTTATTTCTACAGAGCTTCTGTGCACAGACTTGGCCCACAATAATCCACTTTACATTGTTGTAAACACGCACTCGTACACTGTCTGCAGTTCAGAAAGATATTGTAACAACCTGCTTTGCATGGAATAAAGCATATATAGCCAGGGAATTGCAATCAATGGAACAAGTTTGTGCAGACGGCTCCACCAAATATTGACATCTACCGTTAGGTTCCAAAAATACTTGTACGTACTACTCAGACAAATTACAACTTACAAATAGTATTAAAGGTTGCATTGGTAATCTTCAATTCCTGCATGTGCCACCATCAGTTTAAAAATCTGCCTTTATTGATCTCTTTTTTTTTTCTCTCTCTCTCCACCCACAGATGATAGACAAAGTATTTTACTTGGCACTATCCCATACACATGACACATGAACTACACTGTCCAAGTTCTACGTGCACATCACATACTAACAAACATCATGCTATTATTGCTCCATAGCCAATAATCTCTGTTCTATGGTACATAAAATATGTTTCATAGTTCCATAACCTTGCTATTTTCTTGTATTCAGTTTTGAACTTGTTTTGTTTTGTTTCTTTGTATAATCAATCTGCTATGTAGTTTTGTTCATTCAGCATTAAGCAGCTGTTTATGAGGGGACTGCAAATAAATGCCTCCATTTCCAACAGCTTTGTTTTGGTACACTCATAAAAGTCACAGCATAAAATTGTTTTTCTGTTCACTCTTTTTTCCTTTATTACAATGCTATATTGATTTTGTATAACTTTGTATAATTATGTTAACATTTTAAGGCATTTTCATTCTTGTTGGAAATGAAAATAAATGAAATAAATTGAAAAAAAAAATGAAATAGTATATAAATAGTGAATGGTCATGAGTGCAATGGTATGAGATTTCGCAGGAAATGAAAGATAGAGGCGCTCTATTCAACGAGGCGAAGCGGAGTTGAATAGTGCGCCTCATCTTTCACCGAGTGCGAAATCTCGTTCCATTGCATGAGTAAAGACCATACACTACTTGTTTTATACAACACCTCGAACGTCAACGAATTTGGTACTCACAGATTCTTGAATTTAGCACAAGAAATGGCAACCATTTTCCGTGAATGATGAATGAGTAGCCTCACAGTCGCAGTCACCGTGTACGTACGTATGCGAAACGTTGTTTACAAAAAATAGTGACAAAAGTACGCGCTTGTAAGCCCGCTTGTAGTTGTTGATTGCGCGCGGCACATGTTTGTTTATTGTGACATCAGAGCGCGTGCAATAGAACATTTTGATTGAACCAAAATTGCACGCTGAGACAGCCAGAGCGTGCAATAGAACCTTTCACTAAATGTCACGTGATGGGCAATCGACCAATCTGATAGCTACATTCTAAATAGGTATTGTATAATCACTGTATAGGTCTCGCCTTACAGAGAGGTCTGAGAAGGGAATGACACATTCATACAGGTGAGGTTTTTAGCACCTCTTCATATATACAGAGGAAATAGCAGTAGACAAAGAAAGTACTACTACTACTTAAAGTAAATGAAAAGCATTACCATGGACAAAAATCAAATCAGTTTTGAACAATGAAGAAGAACAATTTTTAAACATTTTAGACAGTGGTTCAAACCACAGAATAATATTTTTTTTTTTAAAGATACTGGGAATAACACAGTTTAAAACATTTCTTGAGTCTGCAAAATAATGCATATTTTCCCTTCTTTGTGTTTTTAAGATGCAGTGCCAATGATGATGATGATGATGATGATCCACATCATTTGTATGGCGCCATATATCTGGTGTAGAAACAGTCAAAGGTGCAGACTCTAGCAATATATTGAATGCCTGGTGAAAAAATGTGAGTCTTGAGTGAGGCCTTGAAGTGAAGTTTGTCAATTTCCCATTTCAAATGCTTATAAATAAGTATTCAAAACTCATTCAAAAGCCTGGTTTGTTAGACTAGCAGACTGCTATCCTACTTATGCAGCCACAATGTGCTAATGTGCTCAAAACTAGGCCAATGGATTAACAACTAGGTCAAGACAGGCTTGGGGAGGGTTTCCGGTCCCTTAGCATTGAATGTGAGTCCCTAAACAGGCCCAGAGAGCACACATTGGTGTTTGGCTTAAAAGGCCTGGCAGTCATACATGTACATCCCCTGGCTCTATGGTAATGGCAATGCAGGTGAAGTCAATCCATACATCTCCGTCTGATGCTAAGTAGAAGGACTGTAACAAATAAGGAGGGTCATTCACACTACCAGTGAGAAATCACAGCCTAAGAAACACTGCACCATTTTGGTGTGACTAGTTGCTAGGCAACTGGGATAGAAGCTACCAGAAACAACACAACAAAAATTGAAGACCAGAGTGGAATTTTTCTGACTAAATGTGAAGTTTGCTGTGACATTTTGCATCGAGAAAGCCCTCTACAAGGAAATTGCAATATATACATCTATCATGTGATTTCCCTTTCATGTACTGTATTGCTCACTCCCCCACTCCTCACAAAACGTGTAGCTATGAAAGTTTGCTGCATTGACATTGCTGCATGTAGCAAAATGCCAAGCTACTTGTGGGCAAGCATTTGAAGTTCCCTAAAATTCACAATATTCAAAACTTAAGCATTTTTTCTTGCAGTATGAACAGGACACTCTAATATCTTAGATTTTAGATATATATTGCAGTCTTTCTCTTTGAGAATGGGGATGTAACTGATAATTGTCACATTCATATGATGTTCCAATACCTGAATCTCAACTGTGTGGGAGATCAAACAACACTTTATTGCTGTGTAAGCCCCCATCAGACCAGAGTGGATATAAAACATATGGATATATGTTTTTATGCATTTGAAAGAGGATAAATGAAATATGGATACACATCTGTACATTGTTTTTATGCATCTGAATGCTCACATATTGATACATCTTATGGATGTACAAATATGTCTATAATGTTTATCCATAAGTACCTGTCCATAAGACATTTAATCCTGACAATATGGTCTAATAATATCCGCATGTCCTACGAGTATATGGCTGGGGCTAGTAGGGCTTATTTACAGCACTCGCTAGGGTTTCTAGCGCAAACTACCAGATGAATGCACTGCCAAGTATAAACATAATTTGCAAAGCCCACTCACTGTCCATACTGTGCAAGGGATAGACTCAAACGATTAATGTATACCGGGATGTTTTGTCTCAATGGTGTCATGCTAATGCTTCGTATATCCATTTATGTCATATGAAATATGATAATTCTCCCATATGACAGCTATTATACCCTCTAGGGTTTAGGGACAACACACCCTCACTTTAGTAGCAAAGTGCACTTACCTGAAGATCAGAGACATAATATGTTGGGAGAAGACAAAGGAATACACATCAGTACAGACAGCAGAGATTGAAAGAAAAAATAGATTTGACAGTGTAAGGGAAAAAGAGTATGGCCAGGAGTGGCTCAGGGTAATTCTGATGTAATGGGCAACAAATACCAACTGGCAACAGAAAAATCAACCTCCTTGTTCCACACTACGATAGCATGGTTGCCATTTACTTTCGTGGCATGAAACTTTTTCAAATTGTCACTGGCATTCGATTCATTGTGTAGACAAAACCTTTCGCATGCATTCTTTTGGTAATCCTGGTTCCTTGAAAAATTCATGAAAGTTTCATGCTCACAAAAAATTCTGGTTCTGCAGTACTCTTCATTGTATGTGTACCATGAGCTAGGTGTTTGATTGACAGTTTGCAACACAGTCTATGCTATACATTCTGTTGATTGAGGTTTGTATTTTGGGATTCTAACAACCTTGATACTTTCAAATTTCAAATATACACCTTTTTTTTCCAGGAACTGTGCTTATGATAATTTAGTGACAAATTGTGGAGGCAAGGCACCTTTGAATGTTCCACAGAGAAATGGTGCTATATAAATGTTGTTTATCATCATCGGCATCACCATCATCATCAAGTTCGCAGTTGACAAAGAGTCATTTCAGCATCCAGCTTGCCCAGTATTCTAAACATGACTAGAAACACAACTATATGACTGCAGACTAGATAGCAATTTTGAAAATGAAAACAGATGAATAAGACATGTATAAAAGAAGAAGAGAGAGAGAGAGAGAAACCAAGAAAAATGAAAAGAGAATGAGAGAGGAGAAAGAAAAGAAGACATGATGGACCAGAGGCTGACAAAGAGAAAGGCAAAAAGAATATGAAATTGAAAGAAAAAGAAAGACAGATTCTACAACAATATAATGCCCTATCCAAGAGAAAGAGAGAAAGAGAGAGAGAGGAAGAACTCCAGGGCAGTATGACATGATTGAAGAGTGGATCAAAACAATTGAATTTGATATGAGCAGCTGACTCATGGAGTATAGAGCAATACGAAGAAATATTAGGAACTCACTTTTATATAAAACACAACAAAAAGCTGACAAGCCTTAGGATTGTGTTTGTCACTAAAAAGTAACTTGGTGTGAAGGTTCAATGTAAATCTTTTTACTGAGAGAAAAGAACAAGATGTGTTTCATTTCATGAATGAACTTTGTCTCACATACCAAGAGGTCTGTCAAGTTTATGGTGATGGTGTTTGGCTCCAGACCTACCCCCAATCTCAGCAGCATGCTAAAGCGCCATGAATCATCCGTGAGTCATGGACTGCTGTCCACCAGGCTCTCATCTGGCTGAATTAATTGGCCAGCCCTTCCCTCCAAGCGCCCACGCATCTTTTGAGAACCTCCCAAGAAAGGTGTGGCATATGATTAATATGCTTACAATGCACTTCTACGGCAGGCATTCTTTTAAGCCGTATTTTGGTTTGGTCTTCACTTATTTATTTTCAGAAGACCAGAGAAGTCAAGAGGTGGATACTTCTGAATTTCAATGACATAATCTCTTTATTTCCCTCATTCTGTGATTTATGACACACATACTGTCAAAATGGTTCTTAATCCTTCTTTTGTTATTTTGAGCTCTATGGCACTTAAGCTTGGGCTTCAGATTTCAATTCAAAATTCAACAAAACAGTCCTGTAGGGCTGAAATGCTCATCATGTTGTTGTAATGTGAATCATGATAGCATATGTGTTAAAGGCAAAATAAAATCATGACATGTAAAGTGGCTGGTTGTGGTAGAATGGCAATAAATCAATATGCAGAGTGCAATCATGTGCTTTTGAAGAAAGTACACTCACATATGCAACCTTGTGAGGTTCATTCCATGTAAAGAAATGATACAAGAGGTAAAGGTAAATATATGCCCAATCAAAGTGCACCTTCCCGGGCATCACATTACACTGGACATATCATCAATTTCTTGACTTCTGGTGCAGGCTTTCAGAGCAGCAGCCATCTTTTTTTTTTCCACTTAAATTAAAACAAAAAATTAAGATCAGCATAGATGCCACAATCCTGGTGACATAAATTGTCTCTATACTAAATCATTGAAGAATTGAACAATATGTGAAACAGACAATTTGACTTTTTAAAGACCGCACAAAAAATAAGGTGGCAAAATGGACATATTTTAAGCCAAACAAAGTGTATGGCATTCGTTCTGACTGACTGAGGCATATACTGCATCAATACAAACAGAAAAAGCTCTGTGTACAGTGAGTGAGCAGCAATTTGCAATTGCATTGCTTGAAAGGTCAAAATCTCAAACACTCTTGTATAAACAGCTTATATTATCTTAAAAATGGAAAGTTGCTTTCCTACAGAAGGGAAATTCAGCCTTTTAAAGTGCTGCATCTGCAGTTCACCACAAAAACTTTCCACATAAACAATGAATTATTTGTCAACAAGCTTCTTCTTAAAGCAGATGAAGTAATAAATCAAATTTTAAAAGAGAAATGAATTGTGGGAAAACAAAAAGCTGACAGAAATTGATCTTTTCTGAAGAGAAAAGTATTGTGGCATATCATTTCTTTCTTTCTTTCTTTTTTCCAGGAACCTTTTGTCAATAAAACTATATTTAGTCTTGCGTCTTTAAAATTCATATTTACACAACCATATCTTCAAAAACTTTTAGTTTTGCAATTTGTTACAATATGATTTTCTCATGCCCAGTAGCTACATCAGTGTTGGTTAAACAATGGCTGGAAGAAAAATAGGGCAATGTATTACTACATTGTGTATAAGGTGATGAAGAATGAATTTAAATGATAATAAGCTTAGCAACCATCTTCAATTTTTTAAAATGTCTATATTCATGCAAATCAATGATGCCGGACCAGTCTAGTCATGAACATTATAGGGCACATTAGTATGATAATGATTTTTTTTTTTTCAACTTTTACTTTCATAAGATTGTATGAGTCTATTTAATTGCTCAAGTGAACAAATATGAATACATGTGTACATAGGTATGTATTTCTTATAAATCAAGTACACCTTGGAAACTGTAAAGATATCTTGTGATAGAGATTCAGATAGGCCTAATATTGGCATAAAAGATAAGGCAGTCTTGTGGGTAAAATGCTTGACACGTGAGAAAAATAGATCATACATGTAACATATGGTTATATTGTTCTACATCCAATTATACAAAAATGCCCCCCCCCCCCAAAAAAAAAAAAAAATGAATGTAATATCATCAATGTTTAAACATGATCCCTAAAGCTACATACATGTACATCTAGACACATAAGCATTGAGATCTGCTGAATGTCTAGCAAATACAACTACAGGTACTATTCATCAGTAGACCACAAGTCTGTGCTCAATATCATAAATAGAAGTTTGCAATACTAGTGTGCTATGCCAGGCATTTAAATCCACGGTAGATGGAAAGCCCTGATGTAATTGAACATACATATATTGCATCAACCACAACTGTAATGTACTTTTCTGCGCTCCACACCCCATGAGATGCACATGTACTGTGCAACGGGAGGATTCTTCCATGTGTTACTCGCATACAAGTGATATTCAACACACACATTCCACAGCAAATGAAAGCTCCACATATTGAGGAGAGCTGTGGTGTGTGTGTGTGTGTGTGTGTGTCGCATTCGTCCGCCAGTCTGTGGACGAGATGACAGCATACACAACCCATAACATACATCATGAAGGCCTTAGCGGTGGCAGAACGAACTTTTCATCCTCTACACGGGGTCATATGGATGAGAATCATCACTTGCTACCATGGGGGTTTAGTGCATCATAGAGATGGTATAGCAACTAGACGGGGTTTAGTGTATCATAGAGATGATATAGCAACTAGAGTATGCTAGGAGGATGAAATTATCACTATGGAATTAGGATGAAGAGAAGTGAGGAGAATGAAATGGACAAATGGTCTGCAATGGATGATACTGACAAAAATGAAGCAAGGAGGGCATTCATCAAAGGAATAGGTATGCATTAAGGAAAGGTGAAAACATGAAAAGAGAAAAGAAAATGCAGGAAAGTAACAACCTAATCAGCATGTCAATAGAAAATACATTGTATGAAGTAAAATAGGAGATGTAATTATGTAGAGCTTGCAAAATGAGTTAAATTTGTCTGCAGACTGAGTAAAGATCATTCCAGCTAAAGATGTTATGCTTGGATTGCAGCTCATTCATATGATTTGCCCTACTTCATCACAAGGAAAATATTTTAAAAAAGAATTATAAGAGTATATCAATTTGAAGCTTAGCATCTAACAAATTTAAATCTGCCCCCCCCCAAAAAAAATGTATACAATGTACACATATATATTTCTTTGACATTATATGACTTTCGTAATGAAGCATCACACACACACACATATTTGGGAGAACATCTCTATGAAGTATATCATTTCAATAATTTTTTCACTTTGCTCCATTTGAATGTTATGCCCAGCCGTTGAAGAAAGCACGCTGGACAGTGTGCCATGAGGCAAGGCCATGGTGTATATCATTGATGGAAAGCATCGCCTGGCTCCAATTAGGGAAGCCCACTTGTATGACCAGCTGTCAGCCTTCACAGCAGTCATCTTCCACTGAAGCTTTCCAGATGAAATTCCTTCTTCAGAACTTTACATAAATTATCCAAGCCTTCCATTCACTTATCATGTTATGTGTGCGCTTTGAGTGCACCCCACTCCTTCCCCCCTCTCTCCTTCTCTCCCCCTCTCTCTCCTTCTCTCCCTTGCAAGGCCCATTCACACTTTAGTGAAATACCATGATACTTTGTAATGTGAATGCAAATACCTCATGAAATACCTCACAAAAAAGGCCAAAACTTGGTATTTAGGGTGGTAATTCAACGTATAAAAAGTTGCACAAGATAAGTTGATCGGCATCACACTCCAATTTACAAGAAATCTTGTGATTCTTTTGGAATTATTGCAAAAAAGTAATACCGTAGCACGCTAATTTGCACCATAGCGCAGTGTGCCAAATGGTATCTAGAGAGCAACTGATCTCTACTCAGTATTTTCCATCCAATCATTCAAAACACACACACAAACAAACACAAGGGCAAGGGTCATAATTTCACATGCATGTCAAGTAGGTCGACGATATATCCCAATCTGCAAATTAGTGAGGTATTTCTTGTTTGAACGGCTGCAAAAAGTATTTGGATCATGATCAAAACCTAGCTATTTTGTCTGTATGCACCTGCCTATTCTTCAGCAGGGATGTGATCACGAGTCACCTCCCTGTCTTCAGTCATGTTTTTGTTGATGTTTTTTGTTGCTAAAATACCTCTAGGCTATTCCTCTCTTATTTCATCTCCTCTTTTGTTAACATTTCTTTTTTTCAAACCTCAAATGAACAATCAAATCAAGCTTTGTTCTTATTTGCCCAAGTACTATTAGGCCTACACATTCAACTAGCAAAAACATATGACATAAAAACCACACTGAAATCTTTTTTTTTTTTTTTTGTCATTCTCGTTTCTTCTTTCATAGACATTCTTTCAATCCAGTTTACTTTTATTTCTAGTCATTACATAGGGCCTACTCAATTTAATTCGAATCTAATGCTCCTCCTTGCATCTGCCTGTTTTTCTCTACTATATAATATATTACAAACCATGAAAGGCAAACCATATTTCACAGATTGATCATGCTGGGATAAGATAAATGGTCAGACATGGGGGCTGGGGGATGCTAGATTTATGTGCTCTCCATAGCCCTTATTTACACCAAGCTTTAGGGTAACTCACTGCCAGCCTCAAGCATTCCTAGAGTTTCATGTAGACAGAAAAACATAATTCTATATACAATATGAGTAAAATGCAGCTTCTTAGCACTTCTTACATTGATCTCTCAAAACTTTTGGTGCCTTGCTTCTCATGAGACAGTCCCAGTTATTTATTTTTCTGTGAGTGCTTTGCATCTTGTCAGGGATGGCAATTTTGCAGTCTCTTCTTTCTCCCCTTGGTAATTTGTGTTATTGTGAAAAGATCTGTTCAATTCTACAAATTGACATTTTTGTGTACAGCATGCATAAAAATCTGAAGTGTGATGTACAAGTACAACAACAAGATATAAAGAAGAGTCTTTACTTTGAAAGAAATATTTTAAACTTGAAAATATAGAGTGCCATTAATGAAATAATAACAAACAAAGAACATTTTAAATTTGGGGAAATGTAGACACTTACAAGTGTGACAAAAGCACTATCAGATGACACAAAATTTCCTCAGTTAAAGCTTTAGAACGGTATGTATTTATACACCTGTGTCAGATTCATCAGTTTTTTTTTTTTTTATTGTTTTTATTAGCAATGATGAACAGAGACAAAAGTGTAGACAAAAAGAACTGTACAAGATTTAACTTCATCTAGGGAGGCTTCATCCCACTAAATGCAAGGATACTTTTGATCTGATTTCAAGAAAAAAAAGGCAGTAAGCGCTTTCTGGAAAGGAGGCTGTCAGTTCACCTAAATTTGTCATCATAAAATGTCCAATTAATGCAGGTCCAAGGTCAATTTTACACTGTAGAGCTACACTTGGTGTAAACAGGGTCTTAGTTTTCGTTCAAGCTGAACAGATGTTTCTCTTTGTATTTACATGTTGATTTTGATTTTTTTTTTTAACAGGACAGTACCATATGTGCTACCAGTCAAATTAAAAACTGTTTCCCTTATTATCCAATTTCATTCCCTACAATGAGAAAGAGGAAAGGAATTTACCTCCTCTGAACTGATTAGTTAAAAAGTATATTGTACACTTGATTTTCAGATCAAATTTTGGAGACAAATATATTCAACTTAGAGCTTTGCCTGGTAACCTTTATCACACAAGAAAGGTGGGCATTTGAAGATCAAAAATTTTAAGATAATTAATGTTTCCTATTACTATCACTACTTTTTTATCATACCAGTCACAAAATTATTAGCCATCAAGACTTTTCATCTGGATCTGAAATTCATGCTACATCCCTTAGCCATATCTACAGCATTCGAAATGCGCATCCACAGACAGCAGAAAATTATTTTATATAGGTTAATTGTTCCAATCCTTGTGGGATTCATTTAAGAGTACATTATATATCTATTGTTGTGTGAAAATTATTTGCTTCAGAATGGTCTCATATTCAAGTAATGCTCAGTTTAATGTCAATGATCGCCCCGTCACTGTACAGGCATGTTAACCTGGAAACATTAAACTGCACATTACTTGTCTGAATATAAGACCATTCCGAAGCGAATAATTTTTACACAACAATAGATATATAATGTACTCTTAAATGAATCCCACAAGGATTGGAACAATCATTCCCCAGCATTCCCACTGATTCCCACTGATCAGTTACTAGCCATCCCCTTTAAGAGAAGTCTGGAGTATAAGACTACAAAATACATGGAAGTAATTTTAGGGGCTCCTCTAATATTACTTGAACCTTGATAAGAATGGCTCTTGGTACTGGAATAATGTTCAATATTATGTCCCTTTCGCAGGCCTGGGCTGCTAACATTATCAATCGCATCAATATCAAGGAGATTCCATCATTTACTATAGCACATCATGTAGATGCTTGTGTATCAAATGCATCAAATCTGGCATAGATAATTTTTTATCAGATATAAATGAAGTTTTCATGAAGCTTCCAGCAGAGTCTGGAACACTTGGCACCTCAGCACTCACACTTATCTTCTTTATGGACAATACACAGAATGAGTACTGGAGGTCTGTATATTGTTCTGTGACACAAACACATGTATACACACTATAAAATACACAGTGCTTTGCTTTCATATTCATTCATTTCACTGCAGAAAAAATGTCATTTCATCCAAACACACAAACACACACACACACACACAAAAAAAGTTACATTATTTTGTTCATGGATTCAATGTTTGTCATCTTTAACAACAGCTACTTCTCTTCCTATAACTATAATATGAAGCACAGAAAATATTTTGAAATTAAGAAAGTTAGTTTTCATCATGCATTATCTGAAATGATGTTTTATATTGACCTATCACAACCATGCTGCATGCCCTGTGCACTCCTTTGCATCTGACAAAAAAAAAAAACACTTCAAAACAGTACAAATCTAGTCTCCAGCTTTCTGACTACTGCTGTTGGACTGAATATTTTTCAAAATTAAATAGATTCATATCACCTGGGGGAATATACGAGCATATACCACATATACATGTACATATACATATAGATACATATACAAAGTATCATCAAAAGCGAGTACAAAGTAATATAAACTGTGGAGAATTATAAAAAATTTTAAGGAAAATGATATTGGGGAAAATGGCAGTTCTCATAGGCTTTACATCATCCCACTTTATGATTTGCATGAGCTAAGTACAACTATGCAGTGCACTTCTTCAGATAGTACACAGAGACTCCAACCCCAAGCACCTTCTGATCTGGAGATTCTCCCGCCTGAAACCCCTAGCAAACGGGAGACTCGAACCTGATGTGCGCGAAGCGCGAAATTCCTTGTGGCCAGGGTCCAGCTCTAGGGTTCTAGATGCTATTTCATGCTATCTAAGGCTAATTTTTCAACATGCAATGACACTAAGTAAAGAAATTATTTCAAGTGGGAGAAATTAAATCTGAAGCAGGAGAACAGGAGATTTTGCAAAAATGGGCTTTCTGCAGGAAATCTCCCGTCGAAAACGGGAGAGTTGGAGTCTCTGAGTACACAGACATGTACACTAGCATGTTATTATCCTGCTTTTATACAAGTGTATAAATGTGAAGAGATTAGAATATTGACAATGACATAAATCTTGTCAATGTTTTCACAAGCATCAATAGGGGCTAATATTTGATATGTTCCTATCTCTCACAAAGTAATCTTTCAACCTATTCTCTCATAATAATCATATACATGTATTCATAATATATTCCTTTCCAATAAAGGTGCATATCACATATGCCATCTAATGCACAATGTGGTGCATGGTGGTGAATATATCAAAGGTGTGAAGTGGTAGCATATTGATAAATGATAAATCTATTATTCCAGGAGGCCGCCATTTAATCTTGAGATGCATTCTCGTCCACAGACAATAGCATGGTTTGTATGTAAATTCACTCATTTAAATGAAAGATTCCATTACGACGCTGACAGTGGGCGCGGTACGATGCGATGCGATGGGATGCGACTCTGTAGTCTAGAGTCCCTGTCTGCTCTGCTTCAATACAACGTGCATACACACAGCGCTCAGACGGTTTACACAGGACGACTCGGCGGGACTACGCCCGTCCCTTATCACTGGCAGAGACGACAAGAACGCATGAATGAACTGCGATGGGAAGGTAGAAATATATATATGTTTTCCATATTTCGATTTCAGGTCTTACTCACCGATTGGTATGAAAGTGTTGATGAAGTATAGTCCTTTTTACTTGCAATCTTCTCTGGGAAAGGGATCGAATTATCATCCAACTTGCCCGTGGCTTGAAGGATTCTTCGCGCCGGGTTTTCAAGATGGACATGGAAAGATCCCTGTGTATATTTTTCGTGTAAAGACTATACTGTTACTTTACATGTGATGGCGCTATACAGATTTAGACGAAAGGGTGTTGTAAACCAGCAGCTGCCTTTTTCGCTGCGTTGCAAGTAATATTTGTGAGAGGTTTTGTCCAAAGTATTACCTCACAAAAAAAAATATTAACAAAAGTCCGAGTTTTGTTTGCATTGCTTTTGCCAAGATTAAAACTGAAAATTTCCTCTTCTAAAGAGCATGTAATCTAGGTTATTGAAATCATAATTTGCTTGTCCTCGGGTTCAAGTTGACTTTGACACATTTTCTCAACTCGGTCAACATGTGGTATAGAATTTCTAATGAAATCAAATGTTACATAAGGAGGTTCTTAACGTTCAAAAATTTCGTAATATAGTTTCACTGTACAATGATATTCGTTACACTCACACAAACAAAATAGATAGTGAGATGGTGCATTTTCCATGCAATAAAGGGTCGGGAAGGTCCTATAGCGATTGCCTTTTTCTTCTTCTTTTTTTTTTTTTTTTTTACATTTTGGTCATTATATCAGATAATCATGTGTTATATACTTTTAAGGTCAAAAAGACTTCACCACACTGAAAGCACACAGTCATAAAATGAATGGTAAAGTATCGTCGTGATTGTTTTATGAAGAATTAAGAAATAAATGACAATATGTATTGATGAATCGGTCGTGTCATTGCTGGACCATCGTTGGTGTCTTCCAGCAAATCTCATGAACTCATTAAAGCGTGTAGTACAAGCGTCTTGTAGTATAGGACCTGTGCTCTTTTGTGTCAAGACTTCTCATCAAGCTTATTTATTTATTTATATATTAATTTTATATATTTATATATTTATCTATTTATATATTTATATATTTATATATTTATTTTGTTTCAGTATAGAGTAGCTCCGTCAGTGGCTACACTGTTATTCTCAGAGGCCCTGCACAGACAGTGCTGTAGGGGTCCTACGTTACAAAATACACACATTGTAGACACAAAAAAAAAACATAGTATACAAGTACGGTGGACTTACGACATGGCCAGTCAGCTTAAGTTGAATGTTTTTCTTTCTTTCTTTCTTTTTTATTTCTGTCTATGGAATACAATACAGAGATACAGATGAAGAAAAACAGAAATATGAATGATCAAGCCCTCACTGAACTGAAGAAAGAAGGGTTCTTTAAAAAAAAAACTATAAGGAAGAAATTATAAACAGAATTATAGGTTTTTTTAATCAAAATGAGCAATGAACAAGGCATAAATCAAATCTTAAGTTTTGTTTTGTTTTGTTCGTTTTTTAAAGTATTGCATCTTTGCATCAACCTAATCAGTCGTCAGCCGCGAAGCAATGACTGACGTGCAGGTTTTATATAAAGGTATACACTTATCGCCATGCACATAATGCACACTTTCGGTTAAAAAAAAATACAACAAAACCCATGACTTTCCGGAGATTCCCCCCCCCCCCACACACACACACACTAAAAAGCCTTCCGCGGTCCCTGAAGAACACACAAAGTTAATGAAAAAGGAATGTTAAACTGGACTATACACCGTTCACACATCAAGTACGTTATTATCAAAAAGGGATATAGTATAGTATTGGTTGAGGTGAGGATTCAGGCGTACAATGCCAAGATCAAATCATAGTTAAATTTGATGAAAACCGGTTTTGAAATAGCTGATATGTCCCAAAAACAAGGTAAAACAAAGCGATCGTAATAAAAGATAGGTCCCACATTTTGTTAGGATCGCTTTGTTTTGGATATCTCAGCCATTTCAAAACCGATTTTCTTCGAATAAACTTTGAATTCCTCTTAGATTATTATACACTTTTTCATATTTCATGAGAGATTTCTCATTGACTCATAAAAACAATCATCAAAACACCGGTGGAAACCCGAAACCTCTGGCATCTCATCCCAAACTGCGTCATCCCTTTAAATGTGATGAAAGATTATACCCCGACATTCCCGTGGTATTTACCCAACCCCCCAAGAAAAAAACCAAAACAACAACAACAAACAATCAAACAAAATACTGAAGAGAATTATGAAATGAAAGTCACGAAAAAGTGTTATCAGTCGCAATGACTATTATCCACAGTTATAGCTCTACATGACTTTTGTATCCCTTTGGTTTGGTCATGAGACAGAGATTCTTTTGTTTTATTTACAACTCCTTTTAAAATCATCACCGTTGAATCATTATAACTCACACATTATTTCATGTCAATTATTCAGTTTTGTTCTTTGTGATTTCAACTCAAAAGGTACATGGATTGAAGATATATTTTATATGAAAATAAGTGGAAGACGTGCGATGCAATTTTGATAAAACCGTTTTGCTTCTAATAATCTTAGGAAAGCAACTACTGTATGAAATGGAATTTTCTCTGAGAAACCGTAGAAACTATGAAAGAGTAGAGATAATGAGGAATAACAAGGCGATGAAGGGAGAAGAAAAACAAATCGACATAATGAAAGTAAAAAGCGCGAGAAAAAAAAAAAAAAAAAAATGTGTATGCCGAAACCCGGGACAGTTCAGAACTCATGCGAGTTCTCCGGTTGACTTTGAACCAGGGACCTTTAGATCTTCAGTCTAACGCTCTCCCAACTGAGCTATTTCGGCACCTGCTGACAAGTGTGGCTTTATAGTATAAGAACGTTAATGCGTTTTCCAATGCTCGTGCCAGTGCGTGCGCACAGTACGCGTGGTGTGTGTGCACATACATGTCTACACGTATACAGCCCACTGTACACGCACGTACGGTTACGCAATGCACACACTAATGTAAATACAGCTCTATAAAAGGTATACACCGAAATAAAACATATGTTTTAGTTCAGTGTGTGTATACGCCAGTGGCTAGCTATATAGTATACAGTCCGTTCATGTCTACGTCCCATACCCAGTGTCATAGGATACACCATCGTGCAGACTACATCATGAACACAGCTACAGGACAAGATCTGTCTACCGCACATTTAATGATCAGTAGTATTCCGGTTACGTGAGCTCTACCTGTCTGTACATTCGACTGATACGAGCATTATGTGCGATTTTGTGGTAATCGGATTTTGTTTTAATTTCAGCGGACATGCGCTGCCTTGTAGCTTCTACTACTAGCGCTAGAAATAATGCAGTCGCTGGCTGGTCAGTCCCACATATGTTTTATTTTGTCGTGTGTGTGTGTATATATAATGAGTGTGTGCGTTGTTTTGTTTTGCGTCTTTTTTTGTAGTAGGCCTAGGTGCCCACATTGAATGTAGCTAGTGGTGTCTGTATGTTACACTCGCACTGCACTGTCCGTGTATTTGCCTATGAAAAGTGTAACTGCTTCGTGTTGATTATGTCTCGAGTGTTCATCTGAATGCACTCCAATTTCCATTGATTGGGCATAGTCTAGTCTATGCACTGTCAAAAAAAAAGATAACTTGCAATCTAGCAAGAGCAACGAATCTTATCTACTATGACAAAGAAAAAAAAAACGAAAATGAAATAAGCCTAGCGTAGCTAGTTTAGGTCTTGTTGGGTTCTGCCTCTAACGTTAGAGTCTGGAGTAATCTCAAACTTACAGGCAATCTCAAAAAGAGGGCATCCTTCTCTACCGTTAAATTGTTAAAAAGTATGTAGAATTACAATAGCTGCATACGTTAACATGTATTTGAACTGGAAACAAAGTAAAGGTGTATGTAGAACTCTGAGTATGAGCATTTATTTTTTTTTTTTTTTTGGGGGGGGAATAATTTATTTGGACCCCCTATGCTTCTCTGAATCCTGATCCTGAATATCCAGATTTATCTAGAACACTAGATTTAGTTCACACCATTACATTCATCATTTGTGCCACAACCATAAATGGAGTGAACTAAATCTACATTGAATCTGGGTATTCAGTAACCCCATTGCGGGGCGCTAGATACAATACGTGTTGGGGTCGCTGTTGCGGTTAGGTATTCAGGATCTTTCCTGTCCTTGAATATTGCTTACATATTTGTTTTTCTAAACAATGTGATACGGTCGGTGCAGTGTGTGGTGGTAGGCCTACTCATTGTATGTCTTTCTCATCAAAAAGAACAAACTACATATACATCTGATGCTTTTGCCACCGGTAGGATGCATCAGCACTAACAAGTGTGAAGATTGGTTTGATTTCTCAATGAAAAATGTGTCATATGTTTGGTCTTTGGATTGCTCACTATTTTGGAAGTCCCTGCCTCTTTGTTTATCTCTAACCCCCCCCCCCCCTCTCTTCCTCTTTCATCCTCTCCACTAGTTGTGTCCTGAGTAACAGGTTAGCGACTCTTTATTATGTTACAAAAAGCGTTTACCTGGACTCGGATGAAAATGACTTACAACAGAATACATGCAGTAGGCCCAAGTAGTAGGTATGATGTGTACAGTTCATCCCATGCAGAAACCCACAAGGCTTTATTTTTGGAAAGTGCTACATAAAGAAGAGTATGAAGTTGCATATAAAATCTAGCATGCAGCTGACACGAATAAGACTCCTACAACTGCATGTGGCGATATCAAGAAAACATAGTCTTCAAACTGCTCATTTATCTGAATTTGTTCGAAGGCTCTACACTCTTATGTAAATCACATTTATTTACATATCAATAAAACAAGATATGATCCAATGTACATGTACATTATAATTAAAATCTTCAGCTAAATCAAATGCCATTACCAATAAACAAAGACATAATGTTATACAGGCTGTATAAAAATGGTTGGCACAATGAGAGTGCAAGGCAGCCTTATCGTTCTACGAAACAGCGTGACTTTCATAGACTGAAAGACTTTGGCATCCAAGTTTGGAGTAACTCCATCAGCGATTTCATATCTTTACTTAGTGAGAAAGCAAAATCTACAATAAAAAAATTGATCATTATTGTATTTTCATATACATTAAAGTGTTTAAGTGGTGGTCATCTCTTATAGTGAGCCAGTTCGCAGATATTTTTTTATGTCTCTTTGACACTGATATATGAGTAAAATTTAATCTACCGAGTACAAGCAGAGTTTGCAGGTAGGCCTACTGAGGACTTCAACACACATTGTTTGTCCTGTTGCGAACATGGCTACTGTAACCACAGCTACACATTAGCACAAATTTTGTCCATCTCCCAAGAGCATACACACGGACCCACACTGCAAAGGCGAATGTTTTGGCAAAAATTGAAAGTGAACATTTCAACTATTAAATCTACAAAGCATATATGGAAAATGTGAGTCAAATTGCATTGAAATGTACCATACTGGGTTATGTATGTCCCTCTTCCTAATACAAACACATGATTCGATTTCCTTCCTTCCAACACCTTGCTATAAAATGGAATGACATGAAAATGCTCAAGGCACAACTTTTTGAAGAAATGTTCATTAACTTCATACCAAAGCACCTTCCATTGCTTTTAATCTTTCTTTTTTTTTTTTTGTACATCAACGTCGTTTTGATCAATTTAATCTATCAAAGTACATGTACCTGTCAAAGATGGCACACGGAGCAGCATTTATTTATTTTATTACAATATAAGACATGGGACCAAAACAGAATGTTAGTAAAGCTTTTTGCCATTGTAATACAATTGTGTAAAATGTTTAGACTATTCAAATTTTTTGTGTTATTATTTAGCAAATGATAACCAATTCTCATTGTAGTGTAAAATATAATTATGGTTTGACTATACATGTATAAATTGTGGCTCATTTCAGTGCAGCACCCATACTTATTAAGAATCACATTGACCTCTACACCAGTAGCCTCGCCATGTTTTCTTTTGTAATTCATCCAAAAATACATTAAAAATGTTTCCATCAAAATAGTTTTGAACTTATTTCTATTTATGAATACTGTTCTTTCACTCCATAAATTCCATGTGTTAAAAAACAGTCATAAGAAGTAGGCACAATACTGAGTAACCTATAGTCTATTCAAGATTATAATGTCAGCTGCCATATCAAGTGCTGGATTCTATGATATCTGATATCAGCCCACATGGTGGCATTTGGGGGATAGTTTCATCAACAAAATCACAACAATGCTTGACAACATTAATACATTCTACACCATCCAGCTCTTCCTATATACATATTCAGATTTATAAACTACGAAATCGTAATGTGCGAACATGGCTAAAGGACATGTTGGGTTCTATCACATGCAAGTTTCTGGATATCATTCCGGGCTAATCTTTTGGTGGAGAATAATATTATCAAGGGAAGTGTGATTACAAGCCTTGCTATGTCTATTACATTGTATTCTATTTCTCACGGAGGGAAAAGGTGAATGGAACGTTTAAAAACACAACATCCCGTCGCACCTTCCTGAATATTTTGTGGTTATAAAGGAATTTTCAAACTTTCTACATGGTTAAGTAAGCAGCTAATATAACCTGGGATATTTTCTTTCCACGCCCATGACAACAGACTAATAAAATAAAGAATATTACTAGTATAGCCTAGGTAGACGAGACGTCACAGACCAATTTAGAAAATATCCAATCCATTTGGCAAGAGTCGAGTTGTATTTGATATGTGATTATCATGCCAATGAAACCCTTGAATGGAAGAAAAGGTATAGTCACTGAATGTTGAAATGTACAATACAATTACAAACCAGCCTTTAGATGTACGGCAAAAATCACCCGTGTTGATTGTACTTGTAGTTGGAAGCGGATCATGCTTTGCTATGACTTTTGATACTCGGCGCATTCACCTCTTTGGAAACTTCGATCTATCAGTGGTGTGTGTCGGCGGGATTTAGTACGTTTCTGAAATTTGACTGTGAAATACGACTGTCGCCAGAGGTCCACGGTACGACAACTTTTAGTCACAATATTTTTTCAAACCATGGTTTCATTGACCCGCAGTGCTTCACCACGGAAGCTACAAAATACAAATATATCTTTAAATTACTTACCCAGATCAAAACCCATACTCCTTGTTCGTAGATAATGTTGCCAATGAAACCAGACAAATGAGATGACAGTCAAATCAGATATAGAACAGTCGCTACATTTGAAGAATATTACTGGGAAAGATAGTACAAGTACGTAACATTTCGTAAGAGCGCGTAATACAAGCCTTTGACAGGATAACATAATACCTTCAATACCATTTTCATTCATTGTCATCATCCATATCGATAATCAACGTAAGTGGCAATACACATCCGTTCCATGCTCAGTGATGCTTGTGACAAGTTTTAAGTGATTTTTTAGTTGTTTTTTTTTTGTTCGGTCACATCGCCAATCTATTCAGGGATTCCAAAAGCAAGATTTGTAGTTAACGTATTACATTGTATACCAGGTAATCAGCTTTATTGTATGATGGAGTGAAAATCACTACAGTAATGTTGACATGACGTTACAGGTAAAAACAAACACACAGACAATCATTTTACATTTGTACATGTCTCCATTAGTTAAAAACGAATGCAGTAGTTTCGGTTATTTCTTCAATAACTTTTGCTGCAACTATGAAGCGATGCCAGTGAGAATGTGCTGTTTTGACATCTGGTTGAATTGATATTACATCTGTATGACATAAAGTATAACAAAATTGTAAGGAGGTTACCAGCTGGAATGCCTAAAAAGGAAATTATTTGTATGGGCTACCACAAGTGAGTTCCGACGTCGGTTGTTACTGGGCATTGACTTTATAGTCGTAAACTAATACAGCATGCGGTACTTATCTCCTTAAGTAAAATGAAGTAATTACGCAAGATAAAATGTAGCTTAGCGTACTTTTAGTGACAACCACAAATATCACGACTGAAACCCTGTATGAAGATTTAGAAAATGTGAGGTGATATCATGAGTCGTATCTCAATTTAGATGACTTTGGAAATCAACCCGTCTGTTGCCTTTTCAGAATCACGTAGGGCACGAGTTAATCATGTGCCCTTAACCATATTCGACGTGGGAGAACATATCAATGAGTGTATAAAGCCTCCTATTTTGATGCTTTCATGATTACGTCCATAACATAGACGCCGTTCCCGCCTTCTGTAAGGCGATGTCTTGTCTGTAGTTGGAGTTGTCAGACCTCGACCAGGTGGGGAAGAAATAGAGACCAGTGATTCGTTCTACGCCCTGGAGGCTGGCTCGATGAGCCATCAGATACTCGTCCATACTCGTCTAGGGAAGGAGCGAATGAATGGAGGCACAATGATTACATCATCTTAAAGGACTGGAGGATGTAACAACGAATAGTGAAAGAGAATTGTATAGTGACGTTGGTTTGCATCGTATTCTCGTGTTGGTATTGGGTTACATTAACACTGTAGAAGACAATATCAACAGCTTTCAAACATTTTAACATTTTCAAACATTTGGCTGCACGGGATGATGGTAAGCTGCACAAAGAAAACCTGTACATGTACAGGAAAACGAAGTGAGATTTTAAATGTGACTTGGAAGGGGAAAAAAAGACAACTGCCTCATGTTATGTCCATTCTACATCCAGAGTGTGTACTAACAGACTTTATCATTCCGATGAACTTTGACCTTGGAAAATGAACTTCGGCAGTACTATGACATAAAGATCGCTCAGGTGCATTTCTGACCGAATTTGGCTCTTATATTATGGAGTACTCGTCACATAGTTATTCTCACAAAGGAGTCTTTATTTGTTATTTTAAACTTGACTTAACGACGGACGGACCTCATGTGCAGCAGGGGCATTTCATGAAGCATGTTATCAGATATTTTGTCTGATAAACTGTTAAAAAGCTACTGAAATCTTTGCATCTGATTGGCTGAGAGCAAATTTGTCCGACAAAGTTGTCGGACAGAATGCTTCATGAAATGCCCCCTGGTCTTATACTTTCACTGGGCAGAACAAACAAGTGTTGCTCATTATTGCTATTAAAGCCTGGCAGTCAAAATGTTGCTTTGATCTAATACGATGATGTCATACCTGGCAGGGACGACCCAGGTTGTTGTGTGGTAATATAAATGCCATGATCTCCACATCCGAAGGCAAACACGACCTGACCTCCGTACGATTAGCACACCGTGAGGCGACGACGAAGTAGTGTGACGGGACCACCGTAGGACCCGCCCATGTCATTCTGATCAAACAAATCGAACCAAAATCTGTCACTGTCTGGAAATATGTATATTTTAATTCATATGCAATCGCTGGATGATGGTATGGTGTCAACAACTTCACATTATGATTCCTACCAAGCACAAAACTATCCTGATTTGACATCAAAATTTGTGGATGTTGATGATGAACTGCAACAATGAACCTTCAGAGATTTCTTTCATGTCTGTCTTTCTATCATCACGACCTCAGTACTTGATGAAAAGTCGAGATGGGTAGTTATCAAAATGCTGCAAGAAGATTTTCCATTATTTTTCTACACTTATATGAACAACTTAAACTTTTCTCAAGGAATTCATAAGCGATGGTGCTCATTTTACATCATCTAGATGTTTCAACACGTT
Source organism: Diadema setosum (assembly GCF_964275005.1). Lineage (NCBI taxonomy): Eukaryota > Metazoa > Echinodermata > Echinoidea > Diadematoida > Diadematidae > Diadema > Diadema setosum. Next base: position 2,044,230 of record NC_092694.1, on the reverse strand, counting down.
TGAAATATCGGTACAGTAATGAGTGATTGTCCATTGAAATGATGAGTTTGTTGTTTTACTTAGTAAACTTACGCTTTGGCCATGGTGGAAGGACTGTCGACCACGCCATTGTGATCGAGGTCGTATACGGGTCCCTGAACGATGTTGATGTTGGCAGAAATGCTGGTCCAGGTCGAGTACTTACTTACCAACTGACTCCAAATTTCTGCAGATAGATATTATAAAGTTTATGATTATCAAACAAAATCTAATTACAGGGTACTGGGATAACTAACAAAACTTAATATATATCAAGAATAATCATTCTGCATATTTCTTTGGATTAAACGTTCATTCGTTAGCTAACCGACCTCTGTCACATGGCACGCGGAGTGAAAACGTAGCAAAATCTCACAGCGTGAAAATTTTTCTTTCAATGAACGTATACAGATACACGTAATAATTGACCTACAATAATACGATCATATGAGTATAGCCGCGAACGCGACCGAGATGATTGTGTAGGCCTATACACTTCTATTAAACTCACCTGATTCAAACAAGGAGTATTGAGGTACGATGTTTGATGAGACGATAGACTCGTCGGGTTTTCCAACAGATGCAGCTGAACAAGGAATGAAATAGTCATAATAAACATGAAACAACTTACACAAACAAATAACTATAATGTATTTACATAGAGTTGTGAGTGTTAGAGAGCAATATTATCATGGATTTGCGATGTATTGACAGCGTTTAAGATCACTTAAACAAGAGATTGAAACTTGCGGAAGTTCAGTTTCACATTGAAACTTGTCACAGGACAATTTCAAAAGAGGATATGTCACAAGCTTGAGTAAATAATCCAGGGATGAATAGAGTAGCGAAATGTTTAACTTGATGTTCATTACCGTTCTAAATGATACAGTTTATTGACGGCAATGCGTGTAGAAGACAAATCCTGTGAATGATTCACCATTCTCTGTCGTGAATAGCATGAAATCCTCTTCAGTAATACATGTAATAGCCCTATACAGGGAGCACACCCCATCACGACATAGACAACATAATTTTCAAGGAGACAAAAACAAAAAAATCGTCACATGAATTAAGTATTGGTCTAATATATAACTTGCAAATACAAATTCGTTTACAAGTAGCCATTCAGGTCCATTATGTATTCTATACAGGGAACAGCATGGAACTTGGCAACTGGTTGAAGAAAAGATCATGCACCAACAATACATGTACGGTACCGGTATATAAAATCAGGGAGGTGGAAAGAGAGGTTTCCAAACACCTCCCTGATTGAATGTAACACTGATGGTCATTTTATGTTTTCAATCGGGAGCTTTTTGAATGGGCCGTCAAAAGTAATTTCCAAGGGTTTCGTCTATGGAGACCCAATATATTTTGGGTGGAATAAGGTGGTAATCTTACTCGGCTGGAGGAGATACGACTGTTTGATGTTCAGCGCCACGTCTCCAGACGTGTACGTCAAACAGCGTGGGTTCTCGTCCATAGCCAACCTCGTGTCGACCAACACACAGCCTGAAGGCTGGAGCCCTGGGAAAAACTGAAAGTGAAAGAAGAACACAAGTTGACTGAAAATAAAATTACTTCAATAATACATGGAGTAAAGACACAGTCAACTAATATTTTAGAAAATGTAAGTTGAAAAACAAACATTTCTGTAATAATAATATTAATAGCAATAATAGCAAAAATAATCATAAATAACACTTATAAAGTGCTTATTATGGAGGTTTCTAAGCGCATACGTTTCTCAGGATAGTGATAGAGCGGTCGCAGTTGCCTTTAGTGTAAATCCTATTAGGTGATGATACAGTACCATAAAAGCTAATTGAACACATCTTCATTCCAGACTCACATCAGATGCTAGGGTGACGGAGACGTATTTACTAATGACGAGAGATCTGTCGTAGGCCGTCACGTAAGACGTGTGATACAGCTTACAAACCGACCCGGAACCTGGGCTGGCTGACTCCAGGATCTCTGGCGGCCCGAAGGGAACGTGCTGCTGGACTGAAGAGAGAGGACGAAAACAACCAGTACATGAGATATAGAAATGACATGCGTCTTAGTTCGGGTGTGATTGTGACGTCTTTTTCAGAGGAAAACATTTCTCTCTTAAAGAAACTCACGTTCATTTGTTCAACGAATGAAATGGTTACAGCTCGTTATTCCGAAGGTTCGTTATTCCGAAGGCTCTTTATTCCTAAGATTCGTTATTCCGAAGGTTCATTGTTCCGAATTTCATTTTCGGATTAACCAATCTTCGGAGTAACGAACCTTCGGAATAACGCCACAAATTTTCGGATTAACGAACCCTTTTTCATTTTCGGATTAACGAACCTCTAGGTATAGGGAATTTGCGTGTTTCGGATTGACGACCCTTCGGATTAACGAACATTCGGAATAACGAACAGCACCCAATGAGGTTCTGCATTGAATGGGAGTCAACTGTATGACGGTACAGTTTGGGTTGAGATGGAGATTCAGCTTTTGTGGGATATAATGCAATTAGAAACAACTTAATACAAATATATAAAATAAAGAGCCTAAAATTCTGAGAGGAAATGAAAGTTTATTTGAAGAAAATCGGTTTTGAAAAGACTCGGAATTCCAAAAAGAAAGAGAAACAAAGTTGTCCTTATAAAAGTTGGGTCCCACCTATCAGGACTAACTTTGTTTTTGGATATATCCGCCATGTTAAAACCGATTTTCATCAAATAAACTTTGAATTCCTGCCAGAATTGTATGCTCTTCAATATTTCATATAAGTGGTTTCTAATTATCTCACGAGAAAGTTTAAATCTGAATTTCCGATCTCAACAACTACTATACCATCCCTTTAAAAAAATGAAGTGTAATGTCAAATCAATTCCAATCTCGGGATGATACAGCTGTATTTTATACCAACGTGAAGGGATTAATGATATTATGCTCATAGAGTGTAACGCAAAATAAATACTGTACATGTGTACTTCCTACTGTATCGATCGGAAAAAGTCAGAGAAAACAGAGTCCACATTCCTTAACACTGCGTGCCACATTGATTTCCCATCTATGTGAGTCATGTGTGTGAAATTTGTGCACATTATTGTCTCATTGGCAGAGAAAGCTGACGCACCTGTGCTCTCTGTAGTAGAAAGGGCGATGTTGATGCGTTCCGTCACAGGAACCGTGGTCGAGCACGTACATCCCAGTTCGTTCATGTAGTTATCAACGCTCACAGATGCAACGTAAGGACACGTGCCCTCCGAGGCGAAGGCCATAGAAGGGACGGGGAAGGTCCCCGCGTTTCTTAGCAGGCTGTTCAGACCACCCTCCGTGCCATTGTGGAGCTCTGGAGTTAAACCCAAAATTTCTAGAAAGGTGGAACCGGAAAAAAAGAAGAAGAAAATAATATGAATAGATAAAAAGAAAAGAATAGAAATAAATGATATAAATCATGATGACGACATTGAAAACAGTAATAAAATAGTAACGAATGTTTCAACTGCTGCCGAATACAGCGACGGTTGGTAGAATAATAAAAACACACTTTCGCTAAGGTCAACTGGAATAGAAAAACATGTTTGTCCAAAATAGAATTTCGTTGACTCTAGGTATACCTGGCGAGATGAAAACATGGCATTAAAATCGTTGCGTCTTCACTTAATCATACTTGATAATCACGTAAGATGTTTTGTATATAATTTTATACATATAAATATATTAATGTATATGTATATAATTTTATACATATAAATGTATTAATGTATATGTATATGGAATATCATATCAATGTTACCTATTTATCAATTGAGCTAGAATAGACAGGTGAAATGACCAGTCCGGGAAAGGGATCTAGTAACTCCCAGACAAAACTTCGAAATCGACGATTAAAACTTGACCCACTGAACGTACAGGAGGTCTAAATTCTAAAATGTGAGCATGATGGCATGAAAAAAAAAAATATTCAAAAAACATGCCTCGCCTTGGGATTTATAATAATCGCCATTATCACACGTTATTACATCACACAAAGTTATAACACTTTGATAGATGAAAAGCTACAAATCATATTGGATATAACTTTGTAATGTTGACTGCTATTCAATATCTATATGGTCGAATACAATCATACTCGTCATCATGTTGTAAATGTCGATGTTGTTGAAGTCTCGTACGCGATGGTTAACTTTGAAATCATGTCCAAAACCGACGAAGAACCCCTGAAACGAACAAACAAACATACACACATACATATAATTAATGTTGCCAGATGCTCTTGACGTGGTCGAGGTAATCTCCATATTGCCTATCAAGAACTAGTGCACACATATGCAACGACTTTTCCGTCTTCGCCGTCTGCTTATTTTTCCCAGATTACAGACCTTATATCAAACGGAAGGATGACATTATCTAACACCATATCATATTCAAATTACAAGTGTACTTCGAATCGAACTTGGTTTTTGATGTTCACATATTTCTTTCTAGCTCTTCAGACTTTTTGCTTTATAGATACCTTTGTCCGTATAGGCCTATTATTGTCTTTAAACTTTCTCTCATTTATACTAGAATGTCTTTCTGGTGGGACTACAGTAAACTTTCATGACATGATGATAAATTTGGTGTTTATCGTAAATAGTACATAGTCAATTATAAACGTGATAACTCTTGAAGTGAATCGCTAATAAAGCTTAACTATGTTTGAGTGCAATAATTATGTTTATCAAGTTCTTACCTCCATTCCGTAGGCCAACGTATCATAACCGTTACTGGCGTGTTGGCAAAACAGTTGGCTGTAATCAGTGCTTTCTCTGCAGTAGGGAAAATGAAAATGTTCATTGTTTCTTTGAACATGACAGTAATTCAACTTTGCGATGATGCTAAGTTTTTGTTACATCCACCGCCACTGAACATAATTGTTTTAGTATTACCAAGGTGTCTTTCCCCTTCCCCATCCCTTCTCTTTTCCTATTTCATCGTCTTGTCGTTCCCTGTCTTCCTACCTGCACAGTCAAATACAAACTGGATCAAAACTTAGTCATATTAATATACAAGAAAGGGATAAAGAGGCATATACAGTTAGATATCTAGTTTCGGGAAAAAGGCAAAAATATTTGTGTCTTTGCAATAAATGCTCTGGATCGAGTGTATGAAATGTAGTAATCGAATCAAAATAAATATTTCACGATAAATTACAAACGTGGTGCGAAATTAGAACCAACCATTATTTTTTTTCTTGATCATGGCTACTACTGAAAACATTGAATAATAATTGGTGATTATTTAAATACGCAGATGAAGTTGAAATTCGTCAAATCATTTGTCATGGATACACTTTGTTGAACATAATATTTCCCATGCCCAAGGGGGAATTGCTACATTGAATACCCTACGTTCAAAGCCCCCTCCCGCTCTTCAAAATCACAATAGTCGCCAGCTCATCATCATGCACTTCGACAGACAGCTTAACTGGGAAGAAGAAAGGGGTGCACGTCACGAGACCGACACCCACGAGTCATACAGCTCACGAGTCATAGACCTCACGAGTCATACAGCCCATGAGTAATATTGTTATACAGCTCACGAGTCATACAGCCCATAAGTTCGACACTAAGCTAACAAGGTCCACGAGACCGACACATTAAGCCCAATGTTGTATCTGTCGAACTCGTGGGCTGTTTTTACCTAGTGTCGAACTCATGGGCTGTATGACTCATGGACCTCTTTTCAATGTCGAACTCGTGGGCTGTATGGGTGTCGGTCTTCTGGGATGAGCCCGAAGAAAGGTGTGGAGTCAGATCAACATTGTTTATAAGATCATAGCCTAATCTTACCGTGCAAAGGAGAATCCGTTCTTCATCAGTACGTACACATCATTAGGCACGTGTTCGTAGGAGTAGTGGAAACGAGTCGGCAGCTCATGACGCATGAACACTGAGCCTTTGTCCGAAAACTTACACTGGTGAGAGAGGACACGATTATTAAAATACTGTAAACATGGGGTGACTGAATATCATTTCAAAAATTGCCTAACCTTGCTGAGAGAACTGTTACGAGATATCCAAATTGATGACGGAGTTCTGAAGATTATTGTTCGGAAGATCGTAAAAATATTCCGTGAACGAATCCGTACCATTATGCCAGTTAAAAGTTTTTCGAAATGGTATATTTCAACACCAGTGTGTACGGTAAAGATTTAACTTTTGTGAGTTTTCTCTTTTTTCAGCTTTCAAAAATTAATTAGACGGCAATTTTTCACACCTTTTTTTTTTGCACAATATCAGCTACAATGAAAGCAAGGAGAAAAATGCAACACGTTTTGTTTTTTGACTTATAGGCCTACACCGTCTTTTCTGATCGGCGAAACAGGGACGTGTCATCATAATTCTATCGTCATCTTAACTACGATTATAAATTTCTCAGATTTTTGTTTGGGGAAAACTTGGAGAAAAGTTATGCGCTACTAAAAGCGTTGATATAGTTTTGATTAGAGCATCAGCAGTGTCACTGGTTAAAACACGCGCGCGCGCACACACACACACACACACACACACACTCAAACACACACAAAGGACATGAATATGGCATTTTTTTATCAGACCATTGCACATCATGATGGCCTGGTCTTGGTTTAGTTGGTATCAAAACACGAGAGAATGGTAAAACCCCAAGTAATATCTATTCTTGTATTATTATTTCTACAGTTGCCCAGCACTGTGATAAAATAACGCCAACAAGACAAGACAACGCGCAGGCGACTAACAATACTCACCCGGAAGAACTCAGTGAACTCCTCATTTGTGTTGTAGTTTTCATCGGCTGTAGAGATAAGAATATTTTACAAGATGCCGTTAGAATGTCTTGGAACCCACTTACCAATGTGAACAAAGTTAGTAGTTCTGTCATTCCCTCTAGATACTATTTGATTGATTGGCTTTGCTGACTAGCCAGTAATATAGGGAAAAAACTATAGCTACTAGCTTTACCCCCGAGCCATAAGAATTTGGAACACTCTCCCTGCCAAAGTAGTAACATCAGGTACTTTGATGACCTTTAGGAATGCAGTCCTACCTGTCATTAGGCAGATGGTGCCGCACCTCCCCACAAGATGTACATATCCTATCAATCGATACAACACGTCTGCACAGCACGTATAACAGATGCAAGCACAGAGATGCTCTGAATATCAGAAGTAACATATTTTTGTCATTGCATAGCCTGCTGTCCTCATACGTTTTGCCTCTTTCTTTTTCAAGAACAATGTTTATAGACAAGGCAAAGAATCTTTCAGAAATCCTTTTCCGTTTCATATTGTTATTCTGAGTTATATCTGAGTTATACCTGAGCTTGAGACGGAGATACTGGCGAAGGTATTTAGGTAGTCTGGTGTGGTATCCAGCCCGATTACACTCGTCACCTGTAGCGATTTAAAAGATAGAAAATTTAAACACACACACACAATACGCGGTATTGTTCTGTGCAATGAAAGGCTTCGACATCCCTTTTTCCCATCTAACGATGAGAAAAGGACATTGTAGTCACCTCTAATCAGGTACAGGCCTAATAATACTTTTTATTTCTTACTGATTTGGTAAAGCAAGAGTTTGCTAATTGTACGCTGTGATGGTAAAATCATGCAGAACCAACACTGCGGGGTTTTACACTACTAATGGAAATGATACAATCAATACCACTGATAAGATGACTTGTACTGTTATCACTGTACCACGACTGATACTCCTGAAACCAACAGTACTACAAATACACCAAATGTTGCTCCTGGTATACTTCCACACACGACAACGGCAGTCTGTGGTTCTCTAACACCCTGTTTTACGGACGTTGATATACCTTTAGTATGGTGAAATAAGTGAAACAGAAGAAAAGCAAATAAGACTACTGATTTGGTTGAAATGTTGTTACCATACATGTCGTACTGTACAGGCCTGGTAGAGTTAGACTTACATGACTTGAGAGAAACTCCACATTTTCGTTGCCGCCGCCACACATTGTAGGCGTGAGGCCCGAGGGGGATACCACGATGATGTTGAAACACGCTAGATCCTGATTCCACATCAAGTAGTCCAACAGGCTCCCAATAGCATCATCGATTTCCTTCATAGTTTCGTTGGCCTGTAGAGATATAGTATGGGCAAGACAGATTTTGGACAGCGTGAACATGGTGAAACTTACACTTTTATGTTCTTGAGTGTTTCGAATGAATATAATCTATATTACTTGCCAACTCAAGATGGATGTGTCCTACAATAACATTGATGAGACTATTCAACTAAAGCCAGCCAATAATTCTAGAATTCTACCCTTGAATGCAGATGAAACACTGTCTTAGCAGATAATCTTCGTTTTGCATTAAAAATGTATGAAATCATAAGCATCTATTCCTTCTGGAGTTGCTGCCCAAACTAACAAAATTCTGCAATAATAGTCACAGTTCGTGTTGTCACAGAGGCAATGAAAATCTAACTCTAAATAAATCATGTAATAAACACTGGCAAAGAAAATGTCGAGAATAGTGTTAGGGCATATGTAAGGCAGGGTAAAAAAATATATATTTTATTTTTCATCCAAGTCATTTATTTTTCATTATCGTTTTAAGCGTACATTTTTTCAGACGAAATTCTTGATATTGAGATCGATTCTGGGATTGGATAAACACATTGTTTAGTAGATTTACATATTTCTCTTTCAATTTGGGAAATTCTTACATCTTTCTTATTTCCAGGAGATTTAATGAATCTAATCCGTTCCATAAAAATCTTTCGCCAGCGGAGATTTTACCAGACAGACGGTGAGTACAGAGGACTTGATATGGGTGAGCTGCTGAAAACGGTAAGACACTCACCCGTTCTGAGTAATGTTCGTACAGCCTGATATCCTCAGCGAGTTCATTGAAGAACACGGTGATGAACTGGGGACTTGGGAAAGTAAAGAAATGTCAATGTCACGTTTAGCTCTGTATGAAATGATTATTGTTTGTTGTTGGAAGGAAATTTCATTTCATTTTCAACAACACAAAACATTTAGGCCTACATAAACATAGTAACACAAAACTCAATACAATGTTGTTATAAAGAAAGAAATTGTGAAATAACGGTAAATACTGCGACCTTCTGACGATACTTAATAAGAATTAAAATTGTTGGTAATGGAGGAGAGATGCTGAAAATTAAATCTATTAGATATCACAATGTATCTTAATTTCTGTTCTTTTGTGTATTTCGTTATAACGGACAGCTGGAGGGATCTGGATGGAAACCCAGCAAATCACGTCCTTTACATGCTTTTTTTCCCCCAATTTTTTCGTTTCTCTCTGTTTTGTTTGTTTGTTTGTTGTTGTTATTGTTGTTGTTTTGTTTTGTTGAAGCCGACAGTATGTACTATAGTACGTGGACGCTGATCTACCCTTTCGTACTATTACTACAAGGCCACTATACTACAACTTCTATACTATAGCACTGCTATCATTACTACTACTATACTACTACTACTACTACTACTTCTACTACTACTACTACTACTACTACTAATAATAATACTTCTATACTACTACTACTACTACTACTACTACTACCATTTCTACTACTACTACTACTACTACTACTACTACTACTACTACCATTTCTACTACTACTACTACTACTACTACTACTACTACTACGACTACTATACTACCACGTTGCACTTCTTCAAATGAAAGAAGTATTATAACTCCCACATAACGGCGAATTCTTTAATTCCATTTTCGCTATTGCGATTAGTTTCGCATACAAAAAAAAGACAAAGATTTAGACCATTAATGATCTTATGATAAAGAAGGACTCGCAAGATAACATTGAGTACTATGTTATTGCTGCAGGCTACCTTCATAATCTGTATGCGAATGTAATTCTCTGTAACTGACTTACATCTTTGCCACGTCATCCTGATCAATCCATCTCTTGACTGTATCCATCTTATCTCGAGGTGTCAACAGTCTGCAATGGAAAGTAAAATCGTTAAATTCATGCGATTCTATCAAAACATGTTTACACTTTCATCTTGAATTTGCAAAAGAAAATAATAATGATAAAAATAACGCGTTTTGTCAATAAGCTAAGACTGACGATAAAAAACTTAATTTATCTACTCTTTTTCAGATTCTATAAGAAGTACAAATTTAGATTCGACCAAAGAGAGGAAAGGAAATATAAAGGGAATATGAGATGATGAATGAGAGAAAAAAAAAAGAGTATAAGAGTATAAAACTCTGAAATTTGGAAGATTCTTCGTGTTGTTGGTCTTGGCTATAGCTTGTACGAAAGTACAAAATTGAGTTGCAAGGAACCGGAAAGGACAAAGTATAATTTGACAGTTGGATTTCAGTTTATAGGTCGGCTCTACTGATACTTACTGAAAGAAGACAAAAGAAAATGAAAACAAGACTGAAAAAGGTCTAAAGAGATTATAGAGGAATATTTTAGAATAATGCTTAAAAGGAAAGGGGGAAGAAAGACTACAGCATGCGTGATGCATGTGATAGAAGACGGTTCAGCGGACTGGGATATTGTGACTTAAATCTCAAGCCATGACAACACTGTCCGACATCAACCGACTGTTGATTGAAAGAAAAGTAACTCTGTCGTGGCATAAGGATACATGTATGCTTGTTGCAAAAGAAGGCTGTTATTTTAGTTTAGATGAGCGACGGACTTTTCGGGGAATTGGATTTGTTGTTGCCACTGAGAAAATACTGTGTGAATGTTGACAAGCAAACTATACCACTAGACCGACGGGAATTATTCCTCTCCGAATTAGGACTATTGTAAGCAATGAGGATAAAGAGCCTTGCTTAAAGGGACACAACTGCTACAGCCGGGGGACTCGAACCACTGACCCCAGGACTGAGAGCCCGTGGTCCCAGTCAGTGAGACACAACGGATCGAAAGGAAGAGCCTTACCTGTTAAAAGACTGATAGTAGTTTGGTCGTTTGTTGATGGTTTGGCCCTCATCATTCTCCATAGTGTTCATGTCACCACCGAGCCACGAATGGCTGGCCGTTATCACACCTTGCTCTCGGGCCGTAGCCCACAGCTACGAAGAGAGGAAAAGAGATGGAAATAGCAAAGGGAAATGAAAAAGAATCAAGAAGAAATAAAGTAGGATAAGGAAATGAAAGGGAACAGAAAAGAAAAACTTCAATGACTTTTCGTTTTACAGGAATTTCATAATGCAATACAGGGAAACACGGCAGCAGTTCGTGTCATGCGGTTTGGTACTTTTTCTTCACTTTGTACAAGAATTTCATCAAATCGATATTAGTCCTTCCATCAACTCAAACACGAATGTCAATTTGAGATATATGACTCAATTTTCAAATCAAATCTTTATATATAAAGACCGATGTTCATCACGAAGAAAAAACTCTGAAACTCTCAACATGATCAATATTGTTGATGTATTTAACTGAGACATCAATCGAATTTTGGCTTGTAGATTGATAGTCCCTCGTGTCTTAATTGTATTGCTTCATGCGAAGTACTTTGCATGAGGGGAGTGAAGATGACATAAAATCACAAATTATTGATGAGTGGTAAATAACTCGACAGGGAAGCATATAAAATGACTTACTGGTGTGGCTTTGTACCATTCCGGGTCTCTTAGGTTATTCTGTGACACTCGAGGCTCGAAGACCCTGAGTCCATCCTTCATGTAGTCCGACCTCACCCCGTGGCTCTGGGGATACCGACCCTGTGACAGTCGCAGCACAAGACAACAATCAAAAAAAAAAAAAATGCGAAAACTATACTTATGAGCAGAAATTCCCCTGAAAATAATCGTTCATGGTTTTGATGAACTTATGCTCAGTGATGTACAACACTTGTACAAGGGGCATTGTTCTAATTTCCTCTTACTACAATATCATGATGTTTATTCAAATCGTTTACAATGTAATAAAACTGCATTAACATTATATCATTTGTTTCAAGATAGGAACGGTTTCTCAACGAGCAGCTAATGATTCCTTCGCCTGGTGGGGAGAACTTGTTTTCCCGGAGCGGGGCGGAACTGGTAGGGGGTTTTAATGGGGAAGGGTTTATCACTCGGAGCGGGTGAAGCTGGTAGAGTTTGGGGAAAGCATTAACTAGCCAGAGCGGGGCTGGTAGAGAGTTTTGGGGAAGGCTGATAGAGAGATTTGGGAAAGCGTTGATCAGCCGGAGCGGGGTTGGTAGAGAGTTTTTTTGGGAGGGATTCTTACCGTCAGCAGTGTCCACAGGTTTGGGTAAGATGTACTGGCAAAGGAGCTGATGACGTCGTAAGAATATGTACCACACTGGCCTAAAGAAAGAAAAAAAGTATAGGAATTCTCAGTCAACACTGCTGTATCACTTTTTAAGTCTGTGAAAATAACTCATTTTTTCATAACTTCAAGTTATGTACTATGCTCAAGATCATAATTATAATATTCTTTATTTTTTTTTTAGGCTAGAGGGAGCATTTATACTATTTTGCCTCGAAAAGAGGACGAATTTCTTGACTTTACATTGAGAGTATACTTTTAATGATAAAAGTCCTTACTCTTTGCAATTGCATGATTCTAGATTTTTGTGAAAACATGAATACGACAGAGAGAAATAAAGCAAATGTTTCTACATAGTCTGATACGAAAGCAAAATTGTCTTCAGTAATTTTTTTTTTTCTGCATATGTGTTATTTTATTGAAAGCGATAAATGCGTATATTATGCTATCAGCAGTTCGCTATCCTGGCTTAATGTGCACAGAAACAGACCTTGTGCGATAAGGCTATATCATTTCAAATATGGAAACTTTTTGGGGGTCATTTCTATTACCCTCTATTATTCTCTGATATTCACATAATTTTTCATTACTTCTACGTCTCTCCTCATTTTCCCATCTCCCTCTCTCCTCATTTCCCCCTACCTCCAGCACCACCAACAAGTGTACTCACTCAGTCGTTTGATGTTTATCGCGAAATCACGAGACGTGTTTCTTAAGTCAGTTGGCAAACCGTCAACGGCTAGGATAATGAGAGGACTGTGATCCCTGTTCGTGTATCTGGAAAGCAAATACATGGTAACAAAACCAACTGAATCATAGCAAGACGAATCAGTGGAAGATTGGTCTCGATGGATCACTACAAAGCTCAGCAATGTGTGATGAACTTTCTAAAAGTCGAGGGTTTAAGCATGTATTGTAGTTGTGATGGACACAAATTTATTTCTCACATGTCAAATGAAGAATTTTAATTATTCCATAGTCACATATCAACACTTAATCCTTGTACATTGACAACCGCAAAGATGGTTTCAGTACATTAGCAGAATTAAGGAACCAAGCTACATGCCCCTAGCCCGTTACAGTAGAGATGATGTAAAAGCATAAATCAAGATGGAATAATAATTTCACGTATAATATTTCTGAATAAAAGAATATTTCGATTGACTCAGACCTTGCATGGAAATTCAGAAAAGATGATGGTCTTCAAAAGCATAATCATGTCACAATTGAGCAAGTAAGAACAGGAGATAGCGTTAAAGAAGAACAAAATAAACCAAGTAAACTTACCTGTCTCTGTTACGGCATCCAAATCGACACTCCTCTCCGTACGTTCTCGCAAACTCACCGTCACGGTAAAGAGCTTTAAGTTTGAAAAAGACATGTTCAAAATAAATTGTACCATCTCAGGGGCAAAAACGTGATCTAGGGGCCCGTTGCAATAAAGTTACAATTATGGTAACTACCATGGCAACAATACTCAACAGCTAATCAAAATCAAGAATTCCATGGGATGGCAAAGTTACCATAATAGTAACTTTTATGCAACGGGCCCTAGATCACACTTGACGGAGGTCTTTTTTTAATAGCAAAGATAGCTTTAACCGTCTTCACTAACGTGGTTGCTCATATCGTAAAACCGCATTTTACTTATCCAGTCTACCAGAACGGGACACTGGATAACGAAGCAAGATACAAATTGTGACAAAAAGCAAATAATTGTGACTAGATGTAATTTCAGTTTTGATAGAAATCAATGAAAAATAATGCCTATGCCACGAAAAGGGCATTTTAATCCAGGATATGTGATAGGAAGATGAAAGTCAATTCTCAGGAGCTGACCTCTCAACTTTGATATCTCTTTTCTATAAGACGTTTTTCGATTTTCCGAAGTATACTGCATAAGAAGTATACCCTAACATCATTGCACTAGAATCTCAATATGTGTATTTTTGTTTTGTTTTTTGTTTTACCTGTTTTAGTCAGTATTTTCAATTTCACGTATATTTGCGAGAGATAAATAAGCGTAACAGTATGTAGGTATATCATTTCAGCAGACTTTTAAAACCATGACTGTTACAAAACCATTGCAATTGTATATTAATTTTCTAACTTTGAATGTACATAACACCATAAGAAAGACCCTCTCCGGGATTTCTTGTTTATGGTTCGCATGGCATTTGAGAGTACAGAGAGTTCTGTTTACTAACCACGTGGTATGTATATTTTGCAGAAAACCCACCCAAAATACCAAAATATTCATTTTCAATATATTCATATAATATGAATATATGGATATATTCATGTAACATAAATATACGAATATATTCATATAATATGAATATATGAATATATTCGTATGTTCATAATATATGAATATACGGATATATGGATTATACGAACATATTCATTTATTCATATAATCACATTCGAACCATCCTCTTGTTCACTCACCAACACCGCCGAGAGATAGGCCAAGAGCGAGGGCCATGAAGATCACAACCAGGAAAAAGACGAGCTATGCATGGCAGCATCAAAGAAACGTGAAACATACACAGTTTAGGTAATTTTATTAGACCAGACAATAATCCTATATAGTGTGAACTTCTTTTGTGAAAGTAGGCATACTTTATAGCCGTGTCATTATTTCAGTAGCATCACGGTATTTGCTGGCGTTGGAGGATTTGGATTATTATCTCTGACGGCAACGTCGAGGCAAAAAGTAACATGAGGGGGGGGGGGGGTTCTTTGAGCGAGAGAGGAGATATTGGAAAGAGGAAAGGGAACAGGTTAGTTCAAACTTAAAGCAACAACAATTCCCTGTGGTACATGTATTTCACTAGTGCAACGCTTTTAATATAAACCATATCCCGTTGAAAAAAAAAAGAAGATATCTGTATGTATACGTATTCTTTTGCCATGTACTCATGTACGTGTAACTGTATGGGTTTGAACAATTGCTTTTGAACCTACAGGTGTTTACGAACACGTAAACCATTCTTTTGATAATATTGACCTGCCTGTTGCTAAGTAGTAATTTGTGATTTCAGAAAACATAAGATTTATGTTCACTGGGATGTGATAAAAAGAAACGTTTCATGATCACAATTCCCTCTTGAGCTGGCATGTAGTTCAAGCTGAACATTTCTTTCTTCATTTAAAACGTGCATGTAAATACCGTACATAGTTACCATACACTCAACTATTTTGCCCAAATAACATAGGAAAATAAGGAAAATAAGTAGTCAAGTGCAATATTTGTCAAAAAAGCATGAAATAATTTCTCTTGATGATGGCGGGCAGTAGTGTCTTAACTTTGTCATTCGCTTATCTGTGTATTATCAAATCTGAATGTAAGTTGCATGTACACACACGTATGTTTGAAATGGATTCTTTCATTAAGTCAACACGGTACACAGGTGGGGGATATTTTGAAAAATAAATGTGCTACCTCATTGATTTTTTTTCAATGGAGGTTGCGTTGCTACGACGATTTTTTTTTATACTAAGCACACAGCTGTTGCACACATCCCAGCATTACCCTTCACCTTTGCGCACATAATGTTTCTGAACTGATGTAGAAGTTCAGGTGATTAATGAGAAAACCATAAATAATACTGTGAGTAATAACACTTCTTGCATGTCATACTTCAAATCAATAAATCCGCCTGATTTTAGAATCGTTTTGAGACATTGCTGCAGTACACTGTGCAAATTAACATGGGGGACACATTACAACGAGTCAACATTTATATGGCGTTGGAGTAAACAAAAGAAAAAGAGAACCATTATACATAGGTTCAAAGTGGGAATACCGCACGGCCAACATTAGCTACACGTATGCTGTGTAAAGATAGCCGAGGAGGGGGGGGGGGACAAAACTTTGTATCAATTATATCAGCCAATGAAAACGTTGGTATATCCGTATTCCTCGGGAACAAGCAAAACTTTTTTTTCCATTATATTGAGCTTTATACGTTGACCAAATGAGATTTAAATAAAGTTTTTCATGGTGGAGACAGCGTATGATTATTTCGTTAAACTTTTTTTTTCCATGAAAAGAAATGATTGAGACATTCGAATATGAATTATGTTAATATTATCGACTGGCCTTTCATTCAAAGACACAATATATACAATGTTGCCCCATAGAAGCTCATTGCACTCGTCTTCTGCTCATGTAGCCTGAGTTTTGCTATTTGATTTTGTTTTCAGAATACTTTACGCTAACTGTATATCACAGGGCAATTGATGACGATCCGTTGGTATTATAGTTTGGAAATGTATCCAATAAAGAACATTTCGCATATAGGAAAAAGTTAATTTTACATCATCACCAATCACTAATGACAACCTTCTAGTATCCGTCATTTGCTTTTATGATATTTGCAACCGTAGTGGTATTCATGGAATATACATTGTATGTTTCATGTGAAATTATGATAGGAACAACGATTGGAAAATACTTTACGGATCATGAGCCAAAGAAGAGTGCTAAACATGATTTTTTTTCTTCATTTTTTTTTTTTAAGGATGAAGCGCATGTTTTGTTTTTTCTTTTCTTTGAAGCAATCTGGAACTGTCCCATTAAAGGTATTGATTTCGTCCATAGTGATAAAAAAAGAAGATTATTATTTCGTTTCATGATGTTTTGCTGTATTGACGATGTATTCCTCACGCATTTGATGACACTTACGCACAGGATCTGCACCGAGACACACCAATATTAAAGAAAATGTCGCCACAGCAGCGTACGTTGTGTTAAGTAGGATGAGTGAGAGGGTTTGGTCAGTGATCACGTGATAGGACATTGCGGAGGTGAGCAGAATTGGTTGGTTGATGGAGAGAAATAATGTAGTCTCCTCATAAAGAATGGTTGGAACATTTTTTCCAGTGATGAGGCACATGCAAAAACATAGATGTGGAAATGAAAATCGGCAAGTTAGAAAACGAAATACAAACATTCAAAACTAGATTCAGTACGTCAAACATCTAATTAGAAGATTTATTATCTACTAATCAGAACAGTCGTAGTAGTGTACAAAGTTATAATTACAGATTATGAGAGAAATCAAATGTCCACAGTAGGGTATCGTTTAAACCAGTAACTTCAGTCTTTCTGTGTATCAATCACATGCATGAAATGTAGTTTTGATAAAGCGATATGGCATTTGCCTGAGGTCAGTTGAATTGTTCATACAATAAGAGCTTCTGAGCATGAGTGGCATTACTACTCTATGGGTCACAGCAAAATTCTAGTCATATCAGATTCAGCGTGTCAAGAGATTACCAGTCAATGTGTCATCAGTCACAGCTTTCAAATAGTACCAAGAAAATTAATCTGCGTGCATTCCTCGCACTGCTTAGGCACATTGCGTAAACCATTACTCGACTTGAAGTGTGCAATATTCATACATTTCTCGACAGCGCGATTTGTGTGGATGGGTTAATGTCATTAATTCTGTTACACTTTCAAGGAAAGTAACGACAGTGCAGACTCCAGTCAATGCTAACCGTGCTGAATTATGATACAGAGGCCTTTAAAGGACAGAAAAACACACACACAAAAGCAGAAATTCTCGTATATTTGATATAAATGAGTGAATTGAGAAAGGAAGAGTCACTCACCCATAACTTCCTTTCGTGGCGTTTATACCACGGCCTCTCATCCTCCTCCTCCTCCTTCTCCTCCTCATCCTTCCCTCTTTCCTTATCCTCCTTTCCCTTCATCCTCTGTGAAACGTGAACACACACATATACCAATAAAACAAGAAACCCCGGCACGGTGTTAGTGTGCTACCATAACTATAGCAGTGCAGTCACCGAGAACCATATAATTTAGCGATGGTCATCCTTCCTAACCATTTCTCTGAATATTCGAGGGGGGAAAATAATTACCTTCACATGACTTTGCGTATAATTCTCTCTTGGTACTTTTGGCGTCTTTGAGCTACTATCGCATCAAGAAATCTGCATAATATATAGAATATAGAATATATAGAATATAGAATATAGAAATGACATCGTTATGTCTGTCAATGCAGTTGTGCTCTGCTCTTTTGGGTACTGCTTAGTTTTTATAGCAAGAATTATTGCGTAGAATTAAAAAAAAATGATAATAAAGATGTCAAATTTTTATCACTCATTTATGTCCGTTTAAAATGTACTGATCCTCTGATTTTATTTCATTTTTTTTTTGGCTATTTTGTAATAAACTCGGTTTGTCATAATCCTTTCGAATCCGTTAATCAGCTTTCACCAATTGCAGTCGTTAGCACAGTTATAGTTGACATTTTATTGGTCCTTCATATACATGGAAGGATTATTATAGATTAGTTTGTTTATCATTCTCTGTTCAGTAATATACTTTATGTCCGGCTTTGGAATATCATTATTAACTAAAAAGTAAGTACAGGGGTATGTCCACACTCAGAGATGGACTGAACTAACAAACAGACAACGTGCTAACACGGGGAGGTAGTGGAGGAGAAGGATTATGGGAAGGATCTAATATCACGTGACACTATAGAGTTCATTGCCATTATCAGACTAGGGGAAGGTATAGGGGTGGTGGTGGGAGGGGCAATGGACGGTTTTTGACACAACCGCTTACAATCTTAACAACATTATATCATCCCAAATAATTCAAACCGAAATCTTAGAACCTGCTCGTGATGTCGCGGAGGCGCGCGGCGCTTGCCTGGCATCGTAACACATAGGACCAGGACGTGATTTGAATTAGCAAATATGCATACGTGCGTATACATATCCGGGATACATATTTTGTGCAAACACCTTGCCCCTTTGAAGCTCACATAGCTCTGCACGTTGGATAAGAGGCAGAGGTACTGGGACACACATTAGCGGTTATCAGCAGGATACTGCCAAAAAAAAAGCAAACAAACAAACAAACAAACAAACACAGAAACAACAAAACAATAAAGACAGAAAATATGAGTGCGATCAGTGAATATAACAACAACACCACGTAGCTTGGTGTATTTTTATACGTAATTATAATAATCATGAAAGTTGCGATTTAGAATGATACCCAAAACTGTTAGTAATCTCCTCACACCAGGCGTGTGGACTGCTGGAGTTAAGCTGCTTTGCAATAAGTCATGCTGCCCCAACGGATGCCTTCAATGTATATGGCAGTAATATATTTGTCAGAATGATCGTGGATATACAGTACATCAGATTAACATGTGCAGGAGTTAAGCCTGTACACAAGCGTTGACCATTCGTAACAAAATGTTTATATATTCTATGAAGGACATGAGTTACGTCCGATAGATATTTCTTCTCCTTTTTAAGCTTTTTGATTTCATTGATTTGATTTGATTTTTCATCAGCTTGTCTCCCGGTTTTGGTTGTCAGAATGATTTTTTTTTTTTTTTTTTGGGGGGGGGGGGGGGTGCTTTTTCGGATATACCAGTGGTTACACTTATATAAGAACAATTAGTACGTAGGTTTGATTCCCTGCGCTGATCTCGCATTGATATCACAAAATAGATTATGATGCATGCCTCATCTAGATGACTGCCATTTCACCATTTCGATTCATTTTGTCCCAAAGTTTTGTTGATACTTTTTTAAAACTCTGCTTCATACAATGGTGGTCCAGCGTATAACAGCTGTGTATAAGATGCAGGCTGAAGGTCCATCTTATGAATGTGATTTTCCTAGGTATCTTAGATTGGATACGTTCCTTTTTCTTTCTTATTTAACCAATACATTGTTATTTGTAATGGATGCATGAGCAATTCTGTTTGTTAAAGCAGGTAATGAATAATCTGTCTTTGCACTCTCAGGTTAACGTGGTTTTACAACATAAAGAGATAAAAGACCCTGTTACCGTTGGTTACTCTATACTGCAAACGGTAAAGCGCAACACTCACCTCCCTGGTTAGAGCTATGATTGTTAAGGCTGAAATTCTGGGTTATCTACCCTGCCATGACTACAAGTATAATCACTTTACTTCTTTTAAAAGGCGATCTGAACTGTAAGATGTCCAATGTCCCACGAGTAAATGGATGCTGGTTAGTAAATTGCAAATAAAACACTACAAATATAAGAACTGAACAATAAATTGACGTGACAAAAAAAAAAAATCTTACCCCTGCTTTTAGTTGCTTCTCAATCTTCTCTCTCTTGGAAAGCTTGGGTTTGACGGCGAGCGTATCCACAGCAGACTAAGGAACAACAAGATGAGAATCATTATTTTCATTGCACTGAAGATGAGATTGTCATAATTTTCATGAAAGTCGTATTAATGCTAAAAATAATCACAGTAATAGTAACGTGAATAATATCAAAGACAATGGTGATGAATGTTATTATTATGATGACACAAAACTATGTTATTGCAAGATGTCGATATAAACAGTTGTTATCGTGATTATTGGCATTCTGGATTATGATATAATTAATTGTGACTATAACTACACGCATTGACATAAATGCAAAATTATTTCAAATATCATATATTCATGATTTTCCATTACAATCTTCCAAATATATCTCCTTGCCATGGATTGTGTAATGTATAATAAATGTGAAAACACAATACATCAGTGGAAACCGACCAAAGTAGTCAACGGGATTTTACTGCGAGATCATTACGGAGCTTTACACAATGTAGCTGCATGCGACGCTTATAACGTGCCTCCCTGCGTCAGGGGTTGGACAATCGGTTACAGCTCGTTATTTCGAAGGTTCGTTATTCCGAAGGCTCTTTAGTCCGAAGATTCGTTATTCCGAAAGCTCATTGTTCCGGATTTCATTTTCGGATTAACGAATCTTCGGAATAACGAATCTTCGGAATAACGCCGCAAATGTTCGGATTAACGAACCCTTTTTCATTTTCGGATTAACGAACCTCTAGGTATAGGGAATTTGTGTGTTTCGGATTAACGACCCTTCGGAATAACGAACCTTCGGAATAGCGAACCTTCGGAATAACGAACAGCACCCGGACAGGGTATTGGTAGCATGTGCAGATCATTTTTTTTTTTTTTTTGTCTGAAATTTACTGTCGCAGACCTAAAGCTCGTTAATGTAAAAAAATAATCGTATTGGTCATTGCTGTGTACCATCATGATATTTGAGAACACAAAGAAAATGATATGTTCACATTTTACAACACTATTTCACGGCACTGGAGTGTTGAGTTTCATCAGCTGTACTTTCTATACAATTCATTCTCACGAGTCATGAACTCCTTGCCTATTTATTACTTCAATTCGTGAACATACTTGGCGCACAACAGCTGAGATGTGCATTCACTAGGCCTATATATCTGTGTATATACTAGTATACTGCTTTCCATTCGACTCTTTAAGCCACTGCTCTGTCAGGCAAAACTATACCAGGGGAATCTTAATAGGGAGGAGAACCTAAAGATTGGGATAAAAAATTATTTTACCAGTGGGAGAAGGCGGTGCATTATACACTGCCGTCCCTAGCTCCCCCGACCAAGAGGGAATTTTGTTCATAACCGGCCGCAACTCGTAGTGACTGGTGGGGAACAACCCTTACTGATCATCACCCACGGTATTGAAGGCATGAATTTTGCCATCATCTCTGTTGTGTCGGAAATATGCGTTAAATTTGAATACATCACGGCGTTTTACTCAACTGATCGTCATGAATTATGTACTGATGGAGATTTTTTTCTTTTTCGAAGTCGGGGATCTCGTTCATAGCTTTTGATTTTAAATGTAATGTAACATAAAATGAACATTATCTTATTCTTGGACACATTGAAAAGAACAAGAATACGAAAGTGATGCAACACGGTAAATAATCAATGCACAGGAAACTAAAGCGCGTATATCGTGCTTATATTAATTATGACAAGGTTTTGCCTAAACTCGACGTCTTGAAAGCCTATTAACCACGGAGGAGTTTCTCAAAGTAAGCGGTATGTTATCCGCATACCAACCTTGATGTGCTATAGAACATTATGCACTTTTTTTGACAAACCTCCGATATTCCTTCGACGTGGCAAATAAAATTCGCGTTAAAACAATCATATTCATAACGGGCCATGATGCACAAATCTGAGTCAAAGCAAAATGGACACAATAATAAAACCTGTTTGAGCTTTCCATGCAGAAAAAAAAGTTTATTTTTGTTGGTATCGTGATGATAATGCAATGTACCGTTATTTACTTTCTATGGGCTCTAAATTGACGGAGGCATTGTAGACAAGAAGCAGCCCTCGTCTTCTTTTTGGAGCGAATCTGGAAAGTATTTCCGCATTCTCGGAGAAACAGCCCGCCCTCGCGTATTGTTTAACATGGAATATTTTCTCTTCAGCCAACAAACATCAGAGTTAAGGACCACGTTGACATCTAGGTAAACTTTTGAGAGTTCATAAGACATGGTTATCAGACTTCCTTTTCCAAAAGCATTTCCAACCATGCTTGATTATATATTTGACTCAACTTCAAACAAATTCATGAACTGCTTATGTACATGTATTCGGTATCTTATTATGAATGATTGGTCTCTTTCTTATCATCATTATTGTCACTTTGATGTTGTTTTATGAGCAAGCAATTTACATCAGATTAATGATATATTGTTATTGTTCACCATCACATTAAGTCCCGTCCTTAAAATTACTTACTATTGTAGTTACTGGTCATCTCTCTTAGACGTCCTTCGATCCCTACTCTGAGTAAAATCAGAAGTTTTAGGTTAAAAAGCCGATTGTTAATTTGTATTTAGGTGTATGAGAGACAGAAAAATATATGACTTTACCTTTAGGTTCTGTCTTGTATGCTTAATCAGATATAATAATTCTTCATTGCTATTTCAAATTGATTATGTTCTTTTCTTCTGAACAAAGTTGCGTCGTTTCACAGTTCAAGGTTTTTATCCCAATGTACATACGGCACTATCATACAATATACACACAGTTCTATAAGATTGTACAATGTTCAGAGTTGGAGGTGGTGAGTGTGCGGGCTTCCCACCCACCGCACAAGTATAGAGGGCGGCAAGATGTATTTTTACTGATTTCATTCAACGCCCTGTTTTTACATGTATGTATCATACCTTCTTTTTGTCACACTGTATTACCCAAACTTGCCTTGTGCAATGCCTGTGTGCGTTAGTGCTTGAATGTATGGTATGGGTATACAAGCTTTTTACTGTTTGAGTTTAATGGGCATGACTGTCAGATTGTATGTAATTAATTTATTGATGACTTTTACAAAGGCATCTTTTCTGCTTTTTTTTTTTTAATGATTGTGGGGTTGTGAATTTAAGTTCCCGCTGGAAGGGTTTAAAACTCATTTTGTACGCAAATGGTTTGATCGTATATAATCTTACTCCATTTTACTCGCTGTTCTAATATATTTTTTTATTACAGTGTTTTGTTATATCGTACATTGATCCGGTTATTTCTGATTTGAACTGGACGTTTTGCTCCTTTTAACTCTAACTATATTTATGTAATATGATTTTCTATATTTATGTAGTATGATTTTATATTCATATATTTGGATTGTACAGGACCTTTATGTTAAACAGCACTCACCTGCTGATCTTGTTATCCTGTCAAAATATGTTGAAATAAATAAATAAATAAATAGATAAACAAATAAAATTTGAGAAAAAGAGAAAAATGAACAGGTTTTGAGTGTATATCTGAATCAACCCACCACGACTATTGTAAAGTAGGGAGCATTAGAATAATAATTATACTTCCCAATTTGGAATATTCATTTTCGAGAACAATTTTCATATAAAATGTATGTATGTATATATATATATACATGTATATATATATATATATATATATATATATATATATATATATATATATATACATGCACATACATACATTATTTTGGCGTTCTATCAAGTTTGGCCCCGAGAAAAGTTGTTCAGCATCCATGCATTCACACGGTAGCAGGAAAATTAGTCACTAAGAAGCAAGAACCCGTGGTGCGAAAAGAAAAACAAAATATGTTTCCTTAGAGGTGCATGAGAGCCCCTGATGCGAAAAGAATAACTACGTTAACAAATTATAATGCTAACAGTTGGCAACACGAAAAAAAAAAAACTAACAAGAGCGACGAATTCCAAACTTATGATATTTCTTTCGCTACGAAAGTCGTGCTCTTCCACGCAAGTACGACACACCAGAAAGGACCAGAGCGTCAGTTTCTCTCTTTTTGTGGAACAGAGCAATGTAACTTGTTTGCTGCTGCTGCCCCTTTCCATGTATTGTATACACGGTACTGGTCACAATCTGATACGACGAATTCCTCTTGTTTTGTGTCACGTCTACCTCTATTCAGGCATTTTGATAATGGTCTGATCACACACGGCAGTCAGCATTGTTGGCTCGCATTGTATCTGTTTTCAATTCAAATTTGATTCGTGCCCTTGCATTGTACTATGAAGCAAACACACCCTTAGCATTTCACCCCACCCCAAGCCGTATACAGAAAAAGCAGCAGAAGTCGTGAGGTTTGAAATTGTAAGCAATGCAGAAATCGCGTCCCCCTTTTCTGGGGGGTTGGTTGAATTTTTTTTTTCCTTTTGGCTGGTTGATTTATTTGTGTGTGTGTGTGTGTGTGTGTGTGTGGGTGTGTGTGTGTGTGTGTGTGTGTGTGTTTGTGCCTGATGTCGAGGAGGAAGAAAAAGGGAGCAGACAGATATATCATAACAGTGCCATGCAGTGGTTCTACACCAAATTATCATTCGGAACATTTTTTTTTTTCATCTTCCATACATTTTATCTCGCATAAGAGGAAAAGCAAAACAACAAAACGTGTGTCTCTTCATTTGTTCCAACCTTTCACCTTTCTCATCCAGGGACCTAACGCTTGTTACTTTTTCCTTTGCTTTTTAAATCACTCATGCGATAATCATGCCTGTGCCCATTGTGCTGATTGGGAACAGCTTTTCTAATGAATGTTTAGATCTACTCCGCTTCATCTAGACAATTATTGTCTAGACAAAACACTGTCGCTCGTCCACATGTCGCGCTTTATTGCAATGTTCGTTTATACAATGTATTGTCAAGCAAACATTGTCTTCATCAACTGAATGGTTTCGCTTCAGGCGAGTACGCATGGGTGTCTGTATTTATCTCTTAATTCTTTTGTAAATTGCGACTTTCTCCCTATAGCAAGGGAAATAATGTGTGATATCAGGAATTATTTCAATGATATTTTGGAAAGTAAGGTGAATCAGCTTAAAATGCACATAATATGCCTATGATATGTAATCGCGCATTTTCATTTGAGAGCTTAAACGTTAGTCGTTTCAGGATTCAATTTGAAAAGAAAACATTGCTGATTATTTTTTTTTTTTTTGCCTCATCAATGCTCATCAGAGTAGGCTAAAAACAATGATTTGAAAGAAAAAAAATAACACGCAACCACTCTTTTGCTAAAAGCCTGCTCTTTCTCTGATCTGATTGGTATTTGAACAAATTCTTATTCTTTTTGAAAGCTCTCTTTGGAAGATTAAAAAACAACAACTATATTCTTTTGTCTGTTCCTGTAATATTTCGATCCACAATCAATTTGTCAATAGTCCAATTCAGCCTATGCACCAAATAAAATGATATTGTTTTCACAATCTATCTGAGCATGTTGAATGCTAAACAACAATAGCTTTACTTGGGATAAATATCTCGTAATATTTCTCTCAGGTATTAATTTTAAGACGAGATTCATTAATTTGCATTAGGTAAATGAGCGTCATTTATATCCTCCTTGGGCATATATCATCATGAGAATTTTCCCCATTTGAAAAGATTGCTTTTTACTGCCGGTAGACTTTACCGTTGATGGTATAATGATTTCTAACAGTTATCTGTTATTACAGGTAGAAATCGGGTGCAGAACTTCGAAGGAAAAATATCCTCCATTGTAAGCATCCATAATAATGGTCCATGATCTGAAATCTAGCATGCTATATATATATATATATATATATATATATATATATATATATATTCCTTTAAAGCGTCATCAGGCTTACACTGCTGTAGATCATGGCATTCTTAATGTTATCTAAGATACATTATTCTATTTCACTGATCGTTCATGAAAAAAAAAAAACACAGAAATATACTGGAATCAACCATATGCTGAGTCTGCATTTTCATGGTCCTCGTGCATAAGACAAAATTTTGAAGTACATTGACCACAAACATGACGGTCATGGTGTACTGTTCCAGATAATACCAATCAAACATGGGTGAACTTTTCCTTTGTTTTAATTGTCTGTTTCGCTTGTCCTTTAATATAATATAGAGCATGTATATACTCATTTTTACAAACATGTACATGTTTGGCACGGTATGTATGTGTGCATTTGTGTGTGTTTTTACTAAATCGATATAATCATAACGCGGAAGTCTAAAATTTTACATCCTGAGAAAATAAATTTAACTGACTTATAATTCACCTTTAAGAAATTTGCATGGCCAATCCCCGTTTTTCCTGTTTTTTCATTTTCATGTTCCTTTCGATCCGACAGCATCTCCAAAAATTTGTATCGATTGTCATCTGAACCTCTGTGGGGTTCAAAATAGCCACAATTTTTTGCTGCCAAGTTTTACATCAATACGCGATATTCACTATATACGCTTCAAACAAACTCGATTGAAATACATGTATGTTTCTGATTATCACTTATAAATTATCCAAGGCCATGGAAAATGTAGACCGCCATTATGTTGATCGTACGTGTCCTTTCTGATTGTATGTGTGGTAAATCTGATTCGATTTCATGGTCGCCAATCAAGTTTACCTTCGCTGTTTGGTATGCTTGTCACGTTTCACCCTGTGGTCGTCCTCGCGCTATACATACCAGATAATTTTGATCTTTGCACTGCACATTGATATTCATTCAAGCACAGATAAATGAGCTTTCTGCATTTCCTATAGTGGTTTTTTTTTTGTTTTTTTTTAGATCTTTGGGCATGGACGAGTTTGAACAGACCAAAGAATTCTATATCATGTTGAGCTAGCGTCAACTTTATCTCAACTTTAGAACGGAATGTTTGGTTTTTACACTCGTCATAATCGCTACAAGTATGTATATACAAATGCACATAACCTGTGACTACATCATACAACCATATCCGGCCATCTATTCATACATTTTGTATATGACCTACAAAAATTTCTCTCTGTCATAATCCCCAGACTTCAAAAAAAGGAATACAGTATACAGAATACACCTTCATAGTTAAAGAACATTCCCATGCGAATATTAAAGAAAATGATGATATAAGACAAGCAGGGCGGTGCAAGATAAATATGCCTGCATCCACAAAATGAAGCATCGTAATCATCAGTAGTTATGGTTGCGTTGTCTATCTATGAACTGGACCAGTATGGTCTCCGTGTGCAGACATGTCACTATACACCAGTTGTAGATACCATGTCAGATAAATGCGATACAATGTATTTTTATTGTCATTACTGTTGTGTTTGAAATCAAAGTTCGAAGAGACAACATACAGGTGTAAATCATTTTTATGATGTCTGTATTAGTATTGTTATGACATCAACGTGAAAAGAGAACATTCAGTGTGTTACTAATAATATCACAAAGAAAAAAAGATATGATGCGGACTCATGGTAGGCACCATTATTTCTCAATCAGCAAACCTTTGTAGTGTATATACACTCTTTCTTCATGTATAGTCTTTTAATTTTTTGGCAGCGATTTGGAAATGTGACTCAGGTGTAAACTTTACTTTGAAAGCAATGTTGTTCATAATGAATGCGGCATAGATTTCTGTAACCTTGTTCAAACGGCTGGATGCACACAGTCAAATAGAAAGACATGGTTCAAAAAGCCATCACACCTATTGAAACAACGGAAGGCATGCATTGTGATGTCGTTTGTCGCCAGGAGTTGCCTTGAATAGGTTGGATTCTTTTCTTGCTCTCTAGTTTGTTGACACAGTGGCTTTGATAGATGCTTTGTATAGCTATGATCTTGTGTTCAGTGCCAATGTTGCAACCCTCTCGTTCAAAGTTTTTTTGAAGACTGACTCGGTGTCAATCGAACGAATACTTCATGTTTATTAGAATTTCTGTCTCTGAGCAAATCATGCACAAGCGCTTTATAAATCTCATGTCTGATCTGATGTTGTCTGATAATCTATCAAAGTGATTCTGTAACGGGTTTTTAAATCTAAATAATCTCTAGACAACAAATACATCGCATCTAGATTCATATCTTTGTGAATATTTTTTTCATTGTTTAGATCTCATCAGATTGTAAATCCTCAAAAATGAGAATCGCAAGAAATGCCACGGAGAGGAGTTTTTTTTTTCCTTAACTAGAACCAGTGACTCTGACTTTCATAAATCTTACAAGGCAAAACCTACAATGACCAATAAACTTCTCAATACATTTTAGAAGTACTTGGAATGGAATTGTTATTCAGGTAAGATCAATTAGTGAACACACATTTTGCATCATTTAGTAATTCCTGGTATAAAATTAATGATTCATACGCGTGCAACGTCACTATTGGTCTTTCCCCCCCCCCCGAAAATACACATAGTTTTAACAAAAGAAAGGTATAGAGCATTCAGCTTCGTTAATAGAGGGGCAATGATTTTAGGATCACATAGAAAAATTGTAAAAATGTTTTTAAAAGTCATTGTACGTACACCACACCAACCCTGCCGAACAGTTCAACTATAAAAACATTTGGTGGTGGATTGCACTTTCCAAGAAGAAGAAGTAGGAGAAACAGTAAATGTATGTTTCAACTACTAGTAGTCCTTTTGGTTAGGTTCTCTAATCATAGGGCGCCGCTTCAACATCGAATATTTTGTAAATTAAAACGTTTATTATAGTCTCTTTCTCTCTGACTTTGTGTGTGTGTGTGTGTGGGGGGGGGGTCTTTCCAGTTGGTTGGTCCAAGGGTGAATCCCCCCCCCCCCCCCCCATCGATGGGGAGAATGTAGTGGAGGAACCCTCAAAAGTCTTTGCCATGGCATTTGTGTTCCTGGGGGGGGGGGGGGGTTCAGACAAAAATCCTGGTTTTCTTCTATTTCTCTCTCTCTCGCTCTTTG
The DNA here is from genome assembly GCF_964275005.1 of Diadema setosum. Lineage (NCBI taxonomy): Eukaryota > Metazoa > Echinodermata > Echinoidea > Diadematoida > Diadematidae > Diadema > Diadema setosum. The sequence goes on along the minus strand of NC_092694.1, from coordinate 2,014,855 downwards.
AGAGAGAGATAGCCATACAACCCCCCCTTCTGCGGCCCCTGGAATAAGTTTCTTAAGTATCCGCATTTTGTAGCACTTTGTTCTTTATTCGCTTAATGACAAAACCCTTACTTTTGCATCATAATAAGGTGAATCATAATAATTATTCTTGTAATTTTCAATACCTTATGATCTGCATTCTCTTCGATTTCCGTGTATGTTGGTTTTCCTGCGTCAGGTCCATCAAGGCTTGTGGTTTTGTGAGTCGGTGTAGACTCATATCTCACCTCCAGTGTAGGTTCGCTCTTGATGGGATCTATGTCCGCCATCCGTAGAGTGAGATCAATGCTTGACACCGACCCAGCTCTAGACTGCTTTGGCGTCGTTTTAAGTTCGCTGTCGCTCTGAACTGGCGTATTACCCTGCGACGAACGAGGAGTATTTTTTGTCTTCGTATATCGTTTGTTTCTCTGCTTGTCGTCGCCATTTTGTGTGTAGGTTTTTGGTTGTGCCTTTACTGGTGTAGGTTTCACCACATCGCTTCCACTTTGCCTCGGATAGGGTTTAGGATTTGTGAGTTCAAGAACCGCCGAAGGGGTCGTGGGTCGACTCGAGTGTTGGAGACTCGACGGCGGTCTCGAATACTGCCTTGGTCTCGTGAGGTCCACTACCGGGGTTCTTGCTCGACTTGGTGGGTTTGACGTGTCGGAAGTGACCGGATATGGCTGCGGGTTCCGGATTGAATCCAAATATACTCGCGACATGGTTGCAGGTAGGCGTTAGTTTGCTGTCTGCACCAGATAGCGATGTGTTGTTCAACCTGCGTTCTTCACACGTACGTCCAACCGACGTCTGCAATTTGTGAAAATATCCCGGATTCAAAACCCCCGGAACATTCTACGATGTGATGCCACTTGTTCCTTCCAGCAGAAATACCTGGTTCAAATAAGGTTGTATGTCACAATCCTGTTGTGCCTATCTGGAATCGAGGCCAACCGTTGCGAGTCAATAGGTATATCGTAAATACTTTGTCACTGTGTCATGCACTCGGGCTGTGCTCCGGTGTGCACTGCGAATGATTTGCATTTGAATTGATCCATCGACGCATGACTAATCGCCAGGTCGTCAGAACACTTTTTTCGTCGCATCTCCCGTTTTGTAGCATCCTGCGTGCACACAACTGTTTTGGGTTCAGAAGTGATGCATTGTGGGTTAACAGGGTTGGTCATAGGTGAATAAAGAAAAAAAAACTGAAGTGTACAGAGAAATTGAATTGTTGGTTTGGCGGTTCACGCGCGAGATGCATGTTGTACAAACATTGTGATTTACATAAGTCTCATAAAGGGTTCTTGAATGTGCTGTTCGCTGTTCACGAATGTGATAAAGATTAGTGCAATGTATACACGCAGGGATGTCTTAATCAGCCACGGAATAACGTGGTTTATATAGTGAAATATTCTAAACACTGCCAATGTTGTGATAAAGCATGCCTTACGTCTGTTTACAAACGTAGTGTATGCTCACATTGATAATTTAAACTACAAGTTCATACAAGAACAAACGAACAGACACGTATAAAAAACACACACACAGCATTCATACACATGTAACACATCAGTGCAGGCCTGGTTTGTTTGATACAACTGTCCCGATACATCGTGTGTGTTTTTTTTTTTTTTTGGTTTTTTTTTTTTTTGGTTTTTTTTTTTTTTTTTTTTTTTTTTTTAATGCGGCATATGCTGCACATAGTCATTCCGGTAATTTACGAAATTTCTCCTAGAAATTCAAACCTATACAGGAAATCATAAGTGCTGAAAGGAGCAATCATGAATGGTGTATATGGTGGTCATGGTGTATATGGTGTATCGATGGGCCCTAAAACTATGAAATTACAAATTACAAATCGTTCGCAACGACATAACAGTGCAAATTAGGTTGTAGTCTTAATGTCACGCCCTCGCATATTCACTTTCGCCCATAAATTCCCTTCTCAAACTGAGATCACAAAGACCAAAGTATCCCACTTGCAATGAATTATCGCAGGATCTTAACAGATTATCGATTATGGCTTTTAAGAGGAGGATTGTAGCGGTATCATTGATGTGTGAAAAAGCAATCAAACAAAATCTGATTTAAAGTACTGTAGGTTTACGGTCTATCAAAAGTATGCAGAGTAATTGTACTTCACTGGAAATAACTGTGACACGAGATAAAACCAAATACATGTAGATGTAATCAAGAGAGAATAATACACAGGTCATACAAGGTGCATCGTAGGAGGACATAGTATACGAAATAAGAGAAATGCTACAAACACATTGATATGTTGGTCGTATTAGTGCCTAAAATACGGTAATATGGTCGTATACTAAATATGGTAGTATACTAAAAGATGAGGCGGATCATGAGGGAGTGATTTTCTATTTTACGTGTAAATCAAACGGAGAGTTTTTCTCTTTTTTAAGACTATGGCATCGTTATATCAGTAAGTATTAAGTGCGACCAATACTACTCTTTCGTTAAACCAAGTGAAAGTTTGAAATTCCAAAATTTTCTTATATTCATTCAATGTTAATGATACCATTAAAGAACCTTTGATTTTGACCTTACTCCTTGCTGAGTCAATTTCAACAAGTTGAGGACTTTCCTTTAAATTTTATTAACGTGGCAAACATAAGAATGTTGTTATGATTCAGTCACATTTTGTCCATGTATTTCTTCAACTAGTATGTTTATTGATTCATGTAAACAAATGACGTATATCTAAATTTCATTTGGAAATGTAAAAGTTACATTGTACTTAATTTGTTTATATGATATTGTCATATTATATGCTTTGGCCGGAAATGAAATAAAAATGAAATGAAATGAAATGAAATGTTTAGAAAAGGGACTATGGAGAGAAAGACAGAGAGAGAGAGGAGAGAGAGAGAGAGAGATTTGTGGCAAAGGTCATAAAGAGAAAACATAGAATAAAAAAGAATGTGTCAGACAAGTGATTCGAAAGGAAAGAAACCCACATGTTGAGATAGAGCCGTCTGAATAGAGTTTTGTGAAACATTTGCATATGAAGATGAAAATTGGACTGGCTACACAAACGTAAAGAGACGGATTTTAGACGAAGATCCAGGCAAGGAGAATGAAAGGAACGAACGTAACTTCATCACTGAGTTGTGATGATATATGTCCATAAAATGCACATAAAATGGAGGTCCCGTGTATGAGAGAGTAACAACTCATGCACGTAAAAGAACCCGCTTCATTCATTCATCGCAAAGAGCAGGGTGTTTAACCCGGTGAAGTGGTCCCACCTCACATCCAACTGGACCCCATGGAAGACCAGCTTAACATAACTGAATATGGGCTATCCAGCCATCTTCACAGATGGAAAATGAACAAACAAACAATATAGGGTTAAAGGTCATCCAGGTTTAATGATAGTGAATAGTCTCTCTCTCTCTCTCTCTCTCTCTCTGTCATCATCTCGAATCCCCACCGAAACGAGTCCCTGAAATCACTCCATTTTCGAAATCATTACTCCTCATGAGGAATCAAACTGGTATAAAACACTTAATTATAGCAAATCTCCATCCACGATGAATAACAATGTGCCACATTCGTAACCGAGTGTGGGTGTGGTTCTTCATTCTCATATGAATTATCATATTACCTTCTTCAAGGAATTTCAGTTTCAAGATAATGTCATGTCATTTTGATTTTTACGTCATATCAATATGTATGGAAACTAAGCGGTAAAATGTTCTTCTTTTGGTAGTAAGTCATCAACATCTCCATATTTTCCAAAATTGGGCTTTGAAATTTCAAAACTACTTTTTATATTAAAAAGATGACGTAGCATAACCTTTAACTGAAAATTTTATATTTAAAAGTTTATTTATTTCAATTCAATTCATACATTTATTCAGTAATAAAAATCGTTTGGATATAAAATGTCTACAAAATGTAGCAGGTACAGTTCTGAGAAAGCCAGAGGCTTGTTAAAATAGAATGTACCCTTGAAAACAAATAATACACATATTGCAATTCATGCTTCATACATCAGAGGCTAAATTGCATATAACTTTATACATGATATCAACATTAGAATTCGCACAATACTGCAAACAAAATGGCAAATATTCGTGCAAGAGATCGAAGGCCCATCTCGTAGCAAAAATGAGAAACCTTAAATAGATACAAAACAATAATCTATTCATATGTTATGAAATAACCGAACGGAAACACATATACAATTTAAAACAAGGAGGACAATCAGATAAACTCAATTTTTGCGTTTTGAAAATACAAACAAGTTTAAACTTTCATATAATTACAAATTATTGGCCGTACACATATTCAGTAATTGTCTGATACGACATGTTTAAATTCAGGAGGGAAAAAGCAGAATAGAGACAAATTGCTGGTATGACATTAACAGATCTTGTAAAACAAGTAACAATTAAAGTAACAACGTGTAGACAAATGACCTTTTAGGAGAATCAAGGAAGAGAAAAAAAAAAAAGGAAGGGAAAGATGATTACTGGAGACGTTGCAGCGGAGACAAATGGGGAATGACATACATGTGTACATATCAAAACAAGTTAAGCAATGAATATAAAGTACACGGTACAAAACACATCGCACCTTCACTCCATCACAGCAAACTGAGCTCGAAGTTAAAGTTTTCTGTACCAGGACTTTGGACAGTAACTGTGCCAACCGGCACGCAAATCACACAACGGGTTGATATATTACCAGGTATTCAGCTAAAAAATGATATGATTCAAGGTCACGCTATATAACAATTCTTATTAACAACGGAAATGGTTCTCTCTTCTATAAACCCCTCTCCTGAATATCGAGGCAGTTACTAAATTCAGCACAGATAAGAATTAGGGCCTACTTGCCGCACCTAACCCAATTACGCTATTCGTGTCTCTTTGCATGGGTCTACATGAGTAATGATGGGAACTTTAATTTGTGTGTGTGTGTTCTCGCAAACGGTTTCAATCGGGGATATTGCAGTGTTTCACTTCAGTGTTTATGTGTGTGTTTGGTTGTTATTGAGATCTTTATCATGTAGGATTAGGAGGAAGAAGATGAAAACGGGAAGGAAGAAGAAGGAAACAGAATGAGAAGAAGATGAGTTAATGGAGGACACTTATGACATTGATAGTGAAAAGGACAACGAAAATCTTGACGGGTTTAGGCAACTGATGTTTGTAATGAAATAACCTCATTTTACTACTATTATACTAATCACCTGATCACTCACACACACACTCACACACAATTTTGTCTAGACGCGTTTTTCAGAAGATGAAAAGAGGAACTAGACAGCATATCCGTGGCAATCAAGCCGCTATTCTTATGATGTTCAATGTTTTGAAATAGCTGTAGGGACCCCACCTTCCCTTCCTCGTTAATAAGAAGACGTGTAGAAAGGCTGAAGTCAATTACGGCAGGTGCGTCCTGGGCTGATGGCTCTACTTTGTACTGTTTCTATGGAAAAGAAATATTGCCGCAAGATCGAGATACCGACTGTATGAAGACGAAACATTTAGTAAAGGCAGATAAAGTATGAAAAAGAAACGAAGTACTAAGTAGATCACGCATGAAAATCTATTTGCAAGTCGGAATAATGTTCATAATCACAAGACAAGCAACATTCTCCGAAAACTCTGGAAGTTGTCATCACATCTTTTGTGGTCTGATCAAATAACAAATAATTGTAAAAGACGTTGGAGACCTGTAATTCGTGATCATGAAAAGCAAACACAAAAAATTATTATTTTTTTTTTATCCAGGACAACTTGTAGATGTTGCTTGCATTCAAATGAAATAAACGAGCCATCCAAACATTAATATACTTGTTTACTGCAGATTAGATCAGTACCTCGATTCAGAAGTTTACAAATTTCTGTCTGTCCTTGATGCCAACAGCAAACTATTGATGAAATGACATGACCCCACCCACGATCTACAATCAGAAACGACAACACACGACTGTAGTTGTTCTGCTGTGTATAATTGATGATGACCATACGTGTATAAACTAATACATTGCTGAAGAAAGGAGGTTTCTTTTCGATGTATACCTTTTATAATTGATGCTATAGAGTACAGTTTAAACGCTTTGCTTTCTTGTCCTGCAAACCATTAAACGTATCCGTTAAATCTAACTATTTCTTAGAAATTCAAATTAATTATCCCCTTCTTCTTCTTCTTCTTCTTTTTCTTCTTTTTCTTTTTTTTTTCTTCTTCTCCCTTATCGTGGATTTCTTTTCCTTCTTCTTCTTGCTCATGTTGGCTATCATCATCTCAACAATAGTTTCATGAATTATTTTATCTATGTTTTCAAAGTATGATTAGTTTTTTTTTTTTTTTGCAATACAATTTTAATTAGTTTCAATATCATTTTCGTCAATTGATTTATTCCCCAAGTTTTATTTTTCTGTAGGGGTAAACACACTGTATAATCCTTTCTTGATATCACCTGACTGACCAGGACAAAAAGCAGTATATAGATGTTGTATCATGTAGAGATATAATCTTTCATAGCTAGACGCATTTGATGTAAAGATGCCAATCATCATCCTTTTGAGTCACATAGGGTTTTTTTTTTCTTTGTTTGTTCCGCTTTCGAATCAATGGCATTACGCATTCAGTTATCCATGGTGATTCTTTATATTTCAATTTTGCTTTGTTTACGTCACAAAATCTTCTCGTGTGTCATGACTGTGGAATCGATATTTCACAATTCACATTTCCTTATACTGAATAATCAAAACCAGTATCATCTAACTTCTGTAAAATTGCTTCAAAACTTGCAAAACCGTGGTGTTATGTTTGATGGTCTACACCATTTAGCTAATGAATAACAATCTGTAAAGCGCATTGAAATTCTTAACAAGTCTGAAATGCGCTATATAAAAACTAGCTATTGTTAGCTATCACTACAAAGAAAAGGACTTAACATTAAAGTAGGAAACAGAATCTCTGCGACAATCATTTCAAGATCCTTCTCTGAATTATTTCATGTGTTATACTTGAAAACAGCGTTACGTTTAAATGCATTAAATAGCTGCTCTGTCATCCGCGTGGTATCTGTCTTTTTTAGGAAAACTATACGAGTCAATGTTTAGTCGATTTTCACTGTCCGTACTCATATTTTTTTTTTGTATTACACTTTATGACTTGTTCTTCCTTCAAATTTTTTGACAATATGAAGTGACAGAAGTATACTTTGAATCATGTACTACATTTTGTTTGATGGAAAATAAATAGTATAATTGAATTGAATTGCATTGAATTGAATTATCATCATTCAAATACGTTTCGCTTATCGTGTAAATGTCGAGGTCTGTCAAATTAGTCAGCTGATGCATTTCATCTACATATTAACTGAAAGTGACAAACTGTTGAAATGAACTATTTTCAAACCCTTTTCTTGTTTCAAAGTTTAGATTTATTCAACGGGCATAGCAAGCGACGGTGATGGGCACGCTACCGGAACAACTGACAACTAGAACCGGAATTTGTCAACACTGACAAATTAGGTGATCCGATCTCTTCGAAAATCAATGATTTGAGTCCTGATCCAAATATTCATGGCCATACAGGTTTCATCTGTGTTGACGGGACATTGGCCGTGTGATGTTTGGATTCTCTTTTAGAAAAGGGAGTGAGACCTGCCATCTTTGGTACCGAATTCCGTATACACTAACGGAAATACAGAATGAAGTATATTTGACCTTTGACCTAACTTTGCACACCCAAGATGGCGTCTAAGCAAAAAGTGATGATTTTATGAAATGATTCTTGTAACATGGTCTTTGCGTGTGCAAAATATGGGAAAGATAGGACATGTATTCACCAAGATACAGGATGAAACATTTATGACCTTTGACCCTAATTTACATACCCAAGATGGTGTCCGATCAAGTAGTTGTTATTTTATGAAATAATGTGCGTGACATGTACTAAACATGTGCAAAATATGGGATTGATAGCCATTGTTGTTGTTCATCTATTGCACAGAAAGTAGTAGAAAGAAAGAAAAATAAAGAAAAACTATGTTATTTTATAGAAATTTCAAGGAGAAGCATAAAAAAATCAGGAAAAGATAAAGTAAGGAAAGGGAGATTAAGATTAACTAAAGAAAAAGAAGGAAAAAAGTGTTTTAAAAAATTTAAAAAAAATATTGGCAGGGGTGAGCCTCGAACCAGGGACCTTAGGGTTACGAGTCGGATGCGCTACGCAATGACCTATTTCATTCTCCATAGGCCCTGTGTATTAAGCAAAATGACGCTGCATCAAAGCCTCGTGCCATTTTCAACCAAGTTTTTCGACGTGATGCCGACATCGTATGAAAAAATGGAGAGCACATTCACGATAGCCCAAAGTCTCAGCTACAACATACTAAAATCTGGGAGAAATTCACCGAAGTGTAAGTGAGCTAGTGCTCGAAAAAGAGAGTCATGTCAATTTTCACTGCCAGGAAAACTGCTCTCCCATAGAGATAACACGTAAACTGGTCAAATTTGACAATGTTACTTTCAATCCATTTTTACGAGGTGATGCCGTCATCCAATCAAAATGTTGTAATTATATTAATGAAAGATCATTTAATAAGCTACAACATACTGAAATCTGGGTGTAAATTGGCAAAGGATAAGTGAGATAAGCTCGAGTGAACTTGAAATTTGATGACGTCATTTTGAAAATTTACTTTTTTTAATTTATTAAGAAATTTGATATCTTTTAATTATTTTGCCAGCATCGCCAACCCATGAAATAACATGTTCAACTCATCAGCTTTCAGAATATGTAAAAAAAATGGGGGGTCACCGTCCATCCTGACGAGTAAAATCGGATTTAAAATTGGCGTTTTTTTGGCTTCGTTGCACTGTATATCGCCATTGACGCGCGCGCGGAATTTCAACTTTGATTGGCCCGTATGACGTCATATTGAGTCGGATTGACTTGAAACTTGGTAGAAATATTCATTGACATTTTAGGCATCCGATAAGTCTAAAAAAACGGGAAATTTTCATTGCTTATGAGCTGTGTGTGCGAATATGTGCGCGCGCGTACGCGTCCGTCCAATTTTTTCAATTTTTCGAAAAATGCTCCAAATGGTCTGAAACGTGTGCAAAAAAAACTTGAGCTCGATTTGAGCATACAAATATTTCAACGCGCGCGTACGCGCACGTTTTAAGAGAAAATATGAATTTTGAGAATATGAGTAGAATGCGCATAACTTGAAATATATGTGACGTAAATTTCATTTGAAAATTCCATTCCATTAATGAGATATGATTGAGAATGTGTTTTCATATAATGACGTCATAGTGACGTCACGGTCGACTGATCACTTTGATTTTAGTTCGATTGCCGTCTTTGGGAGACGATACATATATGGTATAATTTTGAAATTGATAGGAGGAGCACTTTCTGAGCTAATCGATACACAACTTTTGAGGAGAAATAAAGAAGAAGAAAAACAAAGAATCCGTACAGATACAGAAGGTGATCCGAGAGGATACTCGGATCACCTAATTCTCTGACTGAAGGATCAATACGTGTTGGTTTCATCCCATGTAAATGCAAGCTGTTTCCATATCACTTTTTTTTCGGGTGGGGGGGGGGTCCTTTTCTTCCTCTGAGCAAGGTGACACTATTAATTGCACAGAATACATAGGATGTCCTCTTGATTGTCATATATACTTCTATTTTCCACAGAAGATTCATAGATATTTCAATTTCACTTCGAGAATTAAACACGACGAAAGGACGCGTCGTCAATGGAGTGCGAGGTCATCAACGTTCTAGACTAAAACTCTTTTCTTTATGCCATCTCGGCATATTGCTTAAAACTATGGTAGCAATAAGATTATTAATGGTAACTATCATAGCGATACTACTCCATATCCAATCAAATTCAAGAAATTACTGATGGTGACCACTGAATGCAGGGTTGCCATTAAGGGCCCACGAGTAGATATCAAGCCGTGATTCTGCCATCGTCGCATGCTTCGGACACGTTTCACATCGGGCATATTCCTCGCTCTGTTCATCAGGCAATATCAGGTCTCTTCTGAAGAGAGTCCAGTCCTCCTGAACGAAGATGTCTGAGCCTTTCAGCTTGGTCTTAATTCGCTTCGAGAATCGAACGAGGACAGGATTTGCGTGTCTTTCCCTCCAGCCGCCCCTGGGAGGGATTCGGTGGCCCCTGGTGATGTGGTAATGGCTAGAGATGTCTCGAATGACATCATCTATGTTTTCAGATTCGTTTCTGGGATGCCATAGAATCTGATTCCTTCTTTACTCCTCACCATTGAGGCTAGTTTGCAGGTGTTTCTGTGTGGGTTTTCTTTTTCTGCAGCTAATAGACATTAAAATCCATTGATTTTGTCTTGTCCATTTCGTATGGCAGCTCTAGGACCTATTCTATAAACTAAATCCATCGATATGGCGCCGTGGATATCTGGAGTATATACTCCAATAATATAATTGTCTTGTTATTGTCTCCATTATCACGTTCTTGATATTCTGTAGCATGTCATCACAACACAAAAGCTCCTTCATTCTCGGTTGCATTTTAAGTCCAAGTTCGTCAATTAGAGTAAATGGAGCTCCTCCGTTTGGTTGATCAGTCGCTTTGTCCGTCGTAGACATCGTTCAACATTACAGGAAAATACCCCGAAGTGTGTCGCTCCCATGTCTGTCTGGCATCTTCAACTTTGTTTTGGGATTTCTCAGATTTCTTTCCGGCCCAATTTGCCAAAAGCAATAAAAAGGGAAGTTATAGCTTACAAAGCAAAACATAATATCTAAGAAAATTATTCTATATTGCATTATAATTGATTATTGTCACAAATAACGTTTAAATCCTTCTTTGTCTGTTTCGTTGCCTGAATTTAAGTGCATTCCGTAAACCTTTTCGATGAAGTAGATATCCGACTGCTAAGGGGCGATTTAAAGTGTGCTGCCGAGATAAGTTACTATCGCCATTAATTAATGCTTTTACAAAGTTGTAAAGATAAACAATAAACATATTTTTAACTAAACATAAACAGTCACTCATGCAGGAGCTCTTTGTGTTAAGTTAAAGTTGAGTGAAGGGATTTTCATTGACAATCTGAAATTTTAGGCCAATATTGTCGACAATATAACTTCTCTCCAAAGAATTTCTTTGTGCTTTACATTCATGATATTAGACACACATTCTGATTTGATTTTACTGGAATTTATCATTCAATGTTCTAGTATGTGAATGTTTACGGAGGAATATTCTTACTTTTTCTTTTTTTGTGTGTGTTCAATAACATCCATTTTGCTTTAAAAAAAATCAATTGTGTCATTTACATATACGTATTTTATTATACTGTAGGTATCTGTATCATCAGACAGAAATAGAGCAAAATCTTTTTCCAGGAAAAAAGAAACAGATACGTAAACTAAAAATCTATCTGCCTCGACATTGAGAAAATAAAAGTGTCCAGAACTTTCGACGCAAATGGAGTAACCCAATCAAGGTGTTATACTTGTTTTTTAATCTTTTGATTAACACTAAGTCTGATTATCATGATGTCAAATTTCAAATAGTAAAGTGACGACAGGAAAAAAAAATGTAGAACATAAAGACATTATCATGTTTCATACCACTTCATTTTACCAGTAACAGTCTGAAGTGGTCCACCAGTTTTCGTTCTAAGGATAACATTTTTTTTTTTTTTTGTACTGTTCTCGTTAAGAACACGGGCATCTTGTAGGCAAGTGCATGTATATACTGAAAAAAGAGAAACTAATATGGTATGTATGTAATGTATATCCAATCTTTCAACTTGCAAGAGACTCCTATTTTCTCTTTGTTTCTGCTTTTTCTTGCACAAATTTCTGCAAATACTGTTCAAATCAGTAGAAGAAAATTAGAAATCAAAACATGTCATTGCATAAAGGACGTAAATCACACTTTTTCAATTGTTATGATCAGTAAAGTAGGTTAAGATTTGTTATAAAAGGTCGTTATTTCAAAGATTCGTTATTCCGAATGTTCGTTGATCCATATTCATTTTAAGTTAATCCGAAAAAGAAATAAGATTCGTTGTTCTATAGGTTTGTTCGTACCCACATTTTCCCAATTTTCGAATCAATAAATCATATTTACTTTCACGGACTATCGAGCCTTCGGAACAACAAACCTCATTTCATTTTCGGATTAACAAACCTTCGGAACCTTATTCCTTTTTCTTACCATAAAAACCTTTGGAGTTACGAGCCTTCGGAATAACGCCAAAAAAAAAAATAGTAATGGATTAACGAACCCTATTTCATTTTCGGATAAACGAATATCTCTAGAGGTGTACGGAATTGTGTCGAAATAACGAGCCTTATTTAATTTTTGGATTAACGAAGCGTCGGAATAACGAACATAACCCCAAAACGTGTTATTCAAATTCATGTCTTCCTTGTTTTCACTGGTTGTAGGTGCTGTTGCATTGCTCACACACAAAGATCGTCTGTGGCAATCAAGTCAGTATTCTTACTACAACCAATACTTTGAAATAGCTGCATTTATCAGACCACCACCTTCCTTTCCCGTGCCAGGAGTACAAAACGTTAGGCTGGATATGGCTGGAACCAATTACAATTAATGTGGAGGTGCGGCCTGGGCTGGAGGATCTGCATTGTACTGTTTCTATGGAAGATATATTGGCGCGAGATCAAGATACCAACGGTTATCAAGACAACTATTTCAAGCAAAGCCTGCAAGTATAATGAAGAATTAAAGAATCGAAGTAGACCACGCATGAACATCTATTATAGAGTCGGAATAATATTCGTATCACAAGAGAAGCAACATTATCTGAAAACCCTGGTAGTTGACGTATCATCTTTTGTGGTGTGATCAAACAACAAATGTCATGATAGTGAGACGTAGGGACCTCTTATTCGTGATCATGAAACATGAGAATAAAAAGAACGTGGCATTTTGTCCCGAGGCAACTTGTAGATCTAGCTTGCATGCATTCAAAGGAAATAAATGAGGCATCCAAACATTAACAATAATATTGTTTACTGCAAATCAGAGCAGTACCTCGATCCAGAATTTTACATATCATTGCCTTTAAAACTGACAGCGAACTACTGATTTTATGACCCCCCTCCCTCTCAGAAAAGGCTTGAGTATAGTGGATTTGTTGTATGTAACAGCGATGACCATAGTGAAAGTACATAACATGTTACATATTATAAGAGTAAGAAGAATAATGTTTGTTTGTTTTTTCGTCGTATCTTTTAAAACACGGCATCAGACAGTGTTGAGGTAATATTTACACAAACAAATGTTTCAGACCTCAAAAGCTGACAATCAGCTTGTTGATTATCAACGAAAAAAAAAACGGTGCTAAAATAGTGTTGAGATGGGTCCTCTACATTCTCATGAATAACATGATTCTAATTTTGTATAGAAACATTGGCATGAACACATGTTGTAACTCTTGATATCATCTATAATACTTTATTAACAAAATGAACTTTTAGTGAACAAAGTCTTGTTTTTATCCTTACTTACACCTAGATTACTACTACAAAGGAGAGATTTCCTTCTTTTCATGCTAATCAAACGTATGTTTTAGCACTATTGAAACTATGACTACACGAATATGTGTAAATAATTTTATAAATGATAGATATACTTTTCAATTCTATACAGAATAGAAAGAGAGTAATTGAAGAATATTAATAAGCATTGTCAAGACATGTCTTCACTTTTGAAATTATCCCTTGATTTGGAGGTTAAGGTGCATACTAGATGAGGAAGAACAAACATAAATGTTATGATATGTAGCGCAAGAAGGCTTGATTTCATGTCAAATATCCCACGCCAACAACTGGACGAGGTAGGAAACACTTGCCTTCCAAAGCAACACAACAAAGGAATTAAAACGAAAAGGAAGCAGGTTCCGAGGAAAGAATCCCAGATTGATTATCAAATATTGGTTTAAAAACTTACCACTGACCGTCTGGAAGTGAAGTGTCCGTTAAACTTGATTCAAGTCCTCAAACGAAGATCACCTCCAAGCCTTACGAAAGGCGAACAAGAAGGCTTCATTTCTGACATAAACATAGGGAGATTTCTTTTAGAACTAGAGACATTTTGCTAATATACTTTCAAGAAGTTCCCAGAGGGCTTTCTTTCTTTCTTTCTTTTCGTGTCGGTCCCTGTGCACGTATTAGTCTTTTGCAACAGGTTTTATATTGTAACTTTGAACTTGAAATTGGTCGTACGGGCAAATCGTTTTGAGAGACATTGTGCCGAACACCGAATTGCTGTTTCTATCAATGTTTTAAACATCAATCTCTTCTAAAATTACTTTCCCAGTAAGCACCCTTTTCGCGTCTTTCCCCTTTATATTCCATGAAGCATCATTTCTCTCTCTCTTTTTTTCTTTTTTGCTCGAACTCCTCGGAAGTGTCTCTGCCTTTTATTGAGACTACTTTCTTCATTTACTCGTTTTGTTCACTTCTGTGTATCTATACGCCAAAGCAAAATAGTTCCGCCATTTTTCTTGTGCGGTGTTGGTGGTGTGGTGTTGGTGGTGGTTTGTGTGTGTGTGTGTGTGACATTCGTAATATTGACAGTGTGGAATTTATGTTGTCATAATGAAATTTGTATTATTTTGCAATTAACTAATTCGCATATTATTGTTTATATGAAAAATAAAAAAAGACAAAAGATTGAAAAAAAAAATGCTTTAGACAGGGAGAAGGAAGAAAGATTTTATGTACAATTTTTTTTTTCATTCGTAATATTGACAATGTGGAATTTATATTGTCATAATGAAATTTGTGTTATCTTCAATGTCATGAATTAGTTTGTACATTGTTTATATGAAAAAGAAAGAAAAATAAAAGATTTGACAAAAACAAAAAAGTGTGTGTGTGTGTGTGTGTGTGTGTGTGTATGTGTCTGTGTGTATATGAAAGACTTCTTTCATACTATTTTTGAACATGTTTCGTCACCAAATAAAGCTAATTTTTTTATTTATATTTTCTTTTATAGAAATAATTGCAAATTAAAAATAGTGTACCCTTTCAGGATTCTGACCGTCTAAAGGAGTTTTAAATTGTTTCACCGAGAGAAATTAGAATCGATAGCACTTCAATTTTTACATCAGAATGTTGTAGTTAAGAGTTAATATTAAACGTACTTTTCTTTTAATACGAAAAATCGAACTTTCGGAGGTCGAGGTGACAACACCGCTGCAAAAGCTCTGACGATGGTCCTGACAATAATATGACATCAAAATGAGAATGTTAGAGTCACGAAAGCAAAATGACGAACACATGATGGCGCTGTTGAGTATCTGTCTACTTAGGCATGAATTCTTCTTTGCAAGCCTGGATGTCTCGATCACGCGAGTCCATTATTTTCCAGGCATCGGTGTTGGGACCAACTATAATGTGGCCAACAAAAGATGGCGGTACAGTGTATTGAGTCACGAGGTAAGAGCTGTTGGTTTGGTTGACGGCTTTAAACCTCGGAATACCATCTGATAATAAAGTCAACGTGCTGATTTACAAATACCGTTTGTCATCACACAGCGTCTGGTCACAGATGAATGCTGCCTTTTCATCATTTAAATCATTTTATTCTTGTTTGTGGGTGGCAGAGTAACTTGACGAATCGATAAAGAAATACAAACAATATCACAATTTAGATGATTTTATCGTGCTGAGACAACGAGATTTTTTGACAATCATGTTGATAACACCTGCTCAGAACAGCTCTATCACACTCAGTATGAATTCCATGCACTTTAGTATTCACAATAACGCCTTTGATAAATGGCCTGTAGCTCTCCAAACAATCCTACATCTGGGATTTAAGTTGTTTCCAGAAACTGGTGAGCTGAAAAGTTAAGTGCTGAGCCAAAATAATAATAATGATAATAAAAGAATTTCATATACTCACTGTGTGTAAGTAGGTATCCAGTGGCTAAAAGAAAATGAAGTGACAGGGGATACGCCACGAACTTTTGGGCGAACTAAAATGTTAGACTTACATCTCGTACAATAATGACTTTATGATCTCTGTCTTGAGTCATGTTACATCGCTTTGGGAAGAGAAGATGTAATGTTCACATTTCAATGAAATTTCTATAACACCCACGCGATACTGGACAGTTATGGCTGCTGCTGGTTTGCACGCACGCACGCACGCACACAAATTCAATTCAATTCAATTCATTTAGTTTCATTCTTCTTTTTCCAACAAAACATAACACAGAAAAAATCAGGGATTATATCACCACATAGGCCTATACAACTGTATAACACAAGAATATGCACATACATCTTTGATAAATGCATGCATGTTTGAGTACATGTATATAAGATATGTAATATATAACAAAATATATGATATATGATATATATAGCAACATATAATATTTTTTTTCTCTCATATATATATATATATATATATATATACATACATTACATTTACATAGGCCAACATACATAATGATTACAATTATAACTATGTCAAAGGGCACCATTTTATTTTTCTTCATTCCAGAGGACAGTAATTATGTTGTGCCCCCCCCCCCCATCTCCATTTCCTATGTCTCTTTACAACCTTCCTACGATATGAAAAGTTTTGCTTGTAATGTAGCTGTTTTGTAAAAGTATTATTCAGTCACTACTATTATTGGTGAATTGGGCTACCCCGACAAAAGATTTGATTGGAAAGATGAAAAATCATAATGCTTTGACATGTTGTATCTTTGAAAGATCGTATCATACAAACTCTTGTCCTCAATAATACGATTATGTTTAACTAGACATATGTTTTTTCGGTTTCCTTATGAATGCGATTGTATATACAAGTGAAGAAAGCAAGAATCTAGTCTATAATCAATCGGTCAATATTAAGAAGAGATATTTTACACGAAGGGTAATAGGTCCTAAGGTATTTAAAATCGTGTTTGCTTTTGCTCGATTTTAAAATCTGCTGTGATTTCAAGTGTTTGACAGACATTGGCGGGATCAGAGGAGCTTTAGCTGTAGAGGAAAGTGGGCGAGTGGAAGCAATTAAAATCAGATCCAAAGTCCGGTGAAACTTTGTGCCAAATCAAACAAATAACCAGGCTGAAATCTAATCGATTTCATATGGGGTGCTCCCACAGTAGGGGAAGATTCATTTACTGATGTAATCTGCGCATAGAAGTCAATTACTTTCGAAAACTTATGAGATGAAAACAAATGCGAAAGCTATGCAGATTTTTCAAATAAGAAAAGAACCAGTTCTATACGTGGCGCGAAGACGTCAATGCAACATGTCATAGTGACATTATTTTTTTTTCTACCTTCTCAAAATTGCTGTCCATGGCAGCTTACAATCCCAAGGAATCCTACAATAAGCTGTTTTTTTTTTTTCGGGTACCATCATTTCATTCTGATTGCGGAAGTACTAACTTTCAGGGCGTCCTTAAATTTCCACCAATACACTTGTTGATTATAATGCTTCCCTGCTTTGCTTTGCGATGAGTTGCTCTTTGGCATATACATGTATGTCTATAAAGCTATGTTCTTCTTTAAATTTTATTATCAGTTCCTGCACTGTGACAAAATCATAATGACACGCATGAAAAGATATTCATACCTACTGATGACGCAGACTTTAAGGAGAATGAAACCCAAATGTATGTTGATTAAGAACGCAGCTATAGATGAGTACTCAACATATCAGTGGATATTGAGGAAATTGGAAAATGCGTTCAAATCTTTTTGATTAAAAAAAAAAAGTTTCAGTGCCGCCGTTATATTTGATGAGAATAGTACTACATTACATGACGTCAAGCATAAACGATACAACGAAAATAACATTTTCTGCCATGATAAAAAAATCTGCTCTATACTCACCTCTTTCATAAAACAAAGGGGAATCATATTTCCCTTAACATATTATTCTATATCAAGAGGAGGGAATGTGCACTTTTCATTTTTTCCCCATTTCACGCAATAATTGCATTAAAGCTTGAGTTGCGGATTCGAGAGTGGGCAAATTGTCAGTTGTCATATTTTTCGTATTGTCAGCTTCTTTCGAGAGCACTTATGATTGTGCTTGCGTTTGTCTATGTAAGATCCGCTTTTAGAATTACAATTGTGACAAACGAGTACATATTTATCATTTCTAGCACATTTTATTTAAAACTAAAGCAGCCAGTATGCGCTGGATATTCTTTTTTTTTTTTTAAAGAGAGAAAAAAAAAAACCCACCCACGACTTTGCACTCTTCCGAGTTTCAAACTAAATTCAACCTTGATGTAACCTCTCTCTTATTCTACCTGCCATTTTCCCGGTTTTTTTTTTTTTTTTTGGGGGGGGTGGTGGTATAATCTAGTTGAACACAATGCACGTATATACAATCCAACACACCTGTTCTATTTCCCGATATAATAGATATAAGATGATTGTGTTGAAAATGTTTAGTGTTTCGACCCCAGAGAAATCCTAAAACCAAAGACCCCTATAATTACTTTAGGATACGTCTACAGGATGACACACGCCAAATCTGCTCTAATGGCCTGAAGAAAAGGATGAACAAGTTCATTTCCCTGCCCCCACCCCCACCCCTCCGCCTCCCAGCCTGCTATGAACAACTTATATTTTCCCTGTGGTGTATTTTGACACAAATCACTTATATGGTGCACTTTATACTTCCGTAAATAGATCATGCAGGGGAAACGTTGTAGGCACTGGACAATATACTTTGGTCCCACTCATGGGCCTGTTGGGCCCGTCCAGGTCCCCTCCCCCCCCCCACACACACACACTCACTGAAGTATCTTTAACCACCTTCGTAATTTTTGTCATTTGAACATTTCCTTTTACCCCCTATTCAGTAGACTGATCCTGCTCCACGAACTATGGAGAACATGAAATTAAGCAATGATGAGCCCAACCTGGATCTTGCTACATCCAATCCGGTACTCACTTTCCCTATCGTGAAGAAGACATAATCTCAACCTTTATCTTATACATTTGATAAGATTGACGATAAAAAAACAGAAAAGAGATACTTTTGTTTTGACTTATTTTTGCTTTTTGGGGTGGGGATGATGGGGGAAGTTTTCATGCTCCCTGTTTGTTGACCTCATAGAAACTCTGTAAGTTGACCTCACCTTGCTATAAATGTTTCTTGTGGAGTAAAAAAGTTTCTTCTTGATGGTCTAGAAATCAACGACTATACAAGTTTGCGGGATGATGCACCTGCTTCGAATGAGCACCAACAAAGCGATCATCATGGATAGTTTCGGAACCTATCGACAACCTACTTCGGCTATCATTGGCTGATCGCAGCAAGCTCTACCAAACAGCGAGCAAGGCATCTGCGCGCGCAGCCTCAATAGCTTTGATCGGTGTCTGATCCAGAGAGAGCGGCTCGCTGAAAGAAAAGTTTCCAAACTTCAACTGTACAGCTGTCACTGTGTTTACCGGTATCTCTCTGCAGCATTATAGCACAGACCGGACTGCTGGCCGCGAAGTCGTGGATGTACTCGCGCCGCGCCAGTGAGCCAGGCTGGTGGTGTACACAGTGCCCACTCCTAGAACCTCATCTTTTGATGAACTGATTGAGTTTTAGTGTTCCATCTCTCAAGCTGTCTTAAAGCGTTACTGTGATCTGTATCCCTGACACTGGTCGTTGCTGGTGTTCCTGGCCTGGACCATGATGGATTCTAAATTTGTCAGCTCTATCGTGCTACTCGGTGTGCTGGCGGCTGCACTACCGCTGCTGGTGTCAGCTACCTGCCCCAGCCGATGCCTGTGCTTCCGCACTACTGTCCGGTGTATGCACCTCGACATGCGGCGAATTCCGACGAGTGTGCCTTCTAACACCCAGATCCTGTAAGTTGAATTATCACTCATGTCATCGACTGCTTTGATGATCTACTATCATCAAGCATTATGTCAAGTAGCCAAGAATAGATGCAGTGTTGTATTGGATTTACTAAACTGAAACTCCAAGGAACTGCATTAGTAAGCTAATTAGTCATTCTGTGAGATGATCTCATTTAAGGATTAAACAATTTCTTTGTAAAGTGGATCTTGCAAGGTATTGATCATGTTGATTAGGATCTACCCAAGCATGTCCAAAATTCTGTCACGGTCAGACACTACTGCCATTTTTTTTTTTTTTTTAAACATAGTCTAACTCTTTAACATAATGTGCACCCTACCACTGTGTATGGGATGGGTGAAGTGAATGAAGACACTGACTGGATGTGATTTCTTTTATAAATCAATTGCACAGCAGTGAAATAGTGAATAGTGTACAGTCCATTTTGCAGGCCCTTCAATAAAAATCATTGCCATACACTACACAGTATGCATTCAAAGATAACTTTTCACCCATATTTTCATTTCTGATTTTGAAAGTCTGAGTACAGGAGGTGGGTTCTACTTTATAAAGGGTACATCAAGTATTTTAATGAACTGTCATGTTGTGATCGGATTGTGTGTGAAGTCAGGAGCTCACAGTGTGCAGTGTGGTTGGATATAAGGATGGTCAGAAGGGTGTCTGTCACTTGAAATTACATGTGGTTTGCGTGACTTCCCGCCTTTGTGCCTATTGTGGTGCTTTCCTGGTCACATGATGACCTTGGTCATGTGATTTCACTGACTAGGGCCTACATACATATCCCCTCGTGGGCCAGGTGACCCAGGTTACAGTACGTCATACTGCAGCCCCATAGACTTTATACAGGAACCACCAAGGTACATGGATTCAGTGGGTTTCAATAATACAGTAATCACACTCACATTATCCATGTGATGCAGTTAGCAGTGAGACGCACAAAGAGTGTCCTCCTTATTGACAAGACTTCCTTTTAAAATGTTCTCCCACTATCATACATTGTACCCTACCACTAATACCAATTTATGTATGTACGTTTGCCTGCATTAAAGCTATTCTCCAAGAGTAGGGCATCGTAGAGTGTTGTGGTATAGACTATTAATTGTAAAATACATTGTACACATTCATACACACATTCTTACAGATCGCATGCGCATTGCTTTGGATAAAGAATGTCTTGCCGCATCAGCAAAGTGACTACGTGCACTGAGTTCGGTGTTAGCATGGCGCTCAGCACACACGACTAATGAGGGATAATTACTGTATACGCCGAATATTTCGCGAGGTTTTTATTTTCGCGAATTTCGCGAGTCAGGTGCTATTCGCGAAATTAAAGACACGGGAAAATATTGACTCTGATCCCGATGTGAATGTGACGTACGTGTGTACACTTCTCCCTTCAGTACAGGACTCCACTATCGCGAATTTAACCACTCGCGAAATCATCAGGAATTCCCGATTCGCAAAAATTTAGACTCGCGAAATATATGGCGTATACAGTATCAATAAAGCCAAATGTTCGTATTGTAATCTTCGACATTCACACTCGTCTCATCAATTGAGTATACCCTGACATTCTGTGCTGACGATACAAACTTGGTACCAGTAATACGAAGAATGATGGCACACCTCTGTGATGTTTCAGTCTACTAATATGTAATTTTTTTAATTTTTTTTTATTGTGACATTAGCAGAGAAAGAGGAAACTAACTAAAATTGAAAGGAAACAAAAATCAATTGATTGGACAGACCTGTGAGAGAATGAAGTGTGGATGATGTCTTTTCTCTTCTGCATTAAAACCCTGGCAAAGTTCTGGACTTGGAGCGATTTTTTTTTCTCCAACAGTATTCTACCATCATACCCTCGTACTACAGAAGCCATAATTTGTTTTGCCATCAGCAACAATTTCCAGTACTGAAGCTTACTTCATTGAAACACCAAGATGCTTGAAATATCATGCATGAGGTTAAATTCAGGTCACTCATTAAAAAGATATTAAAATGGCTCTGAATGGTATTGCAATCCTCTTTCGATTGCAGCCAGTCTGTTTCACTGATACCACTCACTGAACCTACTCATATAGTCTTCAAATTAAGACCTTGTTCTCAGCTTTGCAAACTATACATTGTGACACCACACACAGAGCTCTCTCAGTGTTGGGGGGGGGGGGCATCATAATCTACATGTGCTGTCCATGGTTCTGTCAATATTTCTGCATTACCTACTTGTACTAAGTATCTCCAAAGTAGTTCAAGATTGACTATCCTTCTGTTTTAATAATCTCTTGCTCTCATAGTTCAAGGATCTTTAAATGTCAATCAAATGTCACTTTGCAGCATTGTTACATGTTACATGTAAGGCATACCTATTTGTACATGGTCCTAGATTTACACGTACCCGTACTTTAAAAACCATACATTTTTGCATCGCAATGCTGATCATGATAATAGGTGGGATTTTTGTGTACACATGGACAGAAATCCCGAGATTTCAATTTCGATGCAAATCTTGAGATTTGTATCCCGCTAATTCGCGTATGTGTGAATCCAACTCATGTGGCTCTGTCTTTCTTTGTGAGAGACTTGGTCAAATAACAAACAAAAAAAAAGAAAAAAAAAAGTGCTGTCCAAAGACAGCTCACTTTCTTCAGGACTATTTGAAGACCACCAGGAGCCATCATTGTGTGCACATTGAATACCTGAGCTCATTGTACTTTGAACAAACCAGTGAACTTGAAATTTTAATTGTGTTGGTTTTTCCCCCAAATGTGCATGAATAGTAAATTATGCACTGCTTTGAATTAAATGGTTTGAGAATATGTCATGTTTACACAGAAAAGCTCAGTGACAAAGTTCCATGAAAGCCAATATAGGGCAGGGTCTACTATTTGTTTTATAACAGACATACTTGATAAGTAAGCCTAGTGTGGTTTGTTTTAGGAATGCAGGGACACTGTTTTGGGACAAAGGAATACCAGCTGTACAGGTCAACCTGCTCAAAGAGTTTTAGTAACGATGCTATACTGTAAAAGTGGGTATTTTTAAGCGAGTAATTTTTGGTGCTCGGTCTGGTAAGATGAATTTCGCATGTTTTTAATTCCGCGGAATCTGGACATTAACTACTGGAACATATGGCGTGCAGAAATATTTGTGTGCTTTTAATTTCACGCTAGCTTCTGGTTGCGCGAAACACGCGAAAATTCCCACACATGCTTTATGGTGTTTTGATATCAAAATCTTATAGCACATTTCAATCACAATTTTTCCAAACAAACTTCTAGAATCATGTTTTGCCTCATCTGTGTGGTGGTGAACACTGCCTTTAGAACCAAGTTCTTCACAGTTCTTGGTGCATATTTGTAATCTGAACTGTTTGACCTCAAAGCATGTTTGAGGACTAGGTACTTCACTTCAGGTGAGTGGCATGGAGTATATCATGCATTTCATGTATGATTGACAGGACGTGGCATTTGTGACATTATGCACCACAGCAGATAGTGATTTTCAAGATGGAGTCATTTGATGTGACTGAACACTTCATTAGAAACAAATCCTTTCTAGTTTTTTAGGTTTGAAACCTCACATACTGATGTTCTTGATGTTTTGGTAAAATAACTTTGAAATCACCTGCAAAGAGCTCCTCATTTGTTTTTGCCGAGCCTGTGAAGACAACAAAAATGTCAAGTTGAGTGTCGTCAACATTGATGTTAAAATGAGCGATGCATTCATAAAGTACAATGCTAGCACACAAACTCAGTTGATGTAGAGCACATGTGGCATCACATATTACCAGATACCTGGCATGAAATAGAAACAGATACAATTAATGTGCATGAGCAAAAGTCTCTACACTTGCGATAGTATTTCACCAACATAAACAATAATAAAAAAGCCCAAAGGAGGAATTTTGGAATATGCCTGCTCCTTGAACTCTCCACGTTTGAGTGGGGTATGCCAAATAGTGCTACAATGGCAAACAAAGGGTCTATTGAGTTCCAGGATAGTCTGGTAGAATGCTACAGCAGTGTGTGCATGCATGAAGTCATCTTTATGTGTGCCACTGACACAATTCCCTGCACTGGGGCTCTTTGGGGATGAACTCTAATTTGTCAACCATCTTAGCTTTCCTCTGACTTCATCAGCTTCCTCCCAGTGGAGTCCAATCATTGTAATTTAAAGGGACTGATAGTGATAGGTTCATGAAGAAACAGCCAGAGATGATGATCCCTTGATATCTTTTCACCTTTGACCTCATTACAGATACGGCATACTCACCCAACATGGTAATACTCACGTCTGAAAATGTACAAAATAAATAGCTGTTGTCTTTTAAGATTCATGATCATGAAATCACAAAACCCCCAGTTTTATTACCCTGTTGTATTTGAATGTTCTTAATTCCAAGGTTTTTCAGCTTTTAATAGAAACTATGAATAACTGTAAAATTGTCATGCAAATATCATCTAATTTCAACCATGAGATTGTTATTAGAATAAATCATATAATAGCTTTAACTACTAACAAGTATCTATGAGCCTTGCACTCAAACTGAAAGATGACTCTACTATGCTCTATCTATTTGCAGACGTATCACACTTTTATGAGAACAATTGATGCCAAATCAACCATTTATATATTGTGATTTCGTTGCATATTGTGGAGGTACAATTATATCCTGTTCAGAATGAATGCACACTGCACAGTGAATGGGCATGTACAATGTAGTGTCATATAATGCAAGAATCAGAAGCTGAAAATACTTCCAATTGTGATAAGCAGCAAGGAACACAGAAATATTATAATCTCTCAACTTGTCTAGAAGGGAAGAATTAGGTATTATACCTTGGATAGATACAGTATTTAGCTATCAAAATATAGTGTATTCTATGGTAACTTTGCATCTAGGGTTCAATATTATCTGCCATGACTATTCTTTGGGAAATGATACATCCGAAGAAAATTCTTCCAAAGAGCCATGTAATAGAAGAAAAAGCTTAAAATGGAGTATTAGAGGAAAATCTATTAAATATTAAACAGTGTGATCACAATACACAATAGAATGACATGGAAAAACTTCATTGATTACATCATAATAACTCCTGTTTCATTTGACAAGAAATTGTTACATTCTACTCTTTCAGGACAGAAACATATGTCATTAAAATGCCGTTACTAGTGCTCCAGGTACTAGCATTATTAATTACATATCATCAGTAACTGAGAAAGTTGAATTCTCTTCAGGAAGTCCTGCTGTATTTGTTATGTGAATGGAGAACAATTCTCAGTTGCATGATTATGACAGGTATTTAAATACTGAATATGAGAGGTTATTACTACTAATTTACTGACATTCGGATGATGATTGTTCATAATCATCTCTATTAGGTCCATATTAATCACTCTCAACAATATACTGATTTATCACTAAATCTTTGTTTTCTCAATCTTGTGGTTGCTTGTTTTTCTGATTGGGTTGTTGCCCACACATGAGAAACAATCAAAATAATGGTAAGGGTACACGTGTAGGAGGAAACTTGTCTTTAAAAACTTGTTTGTTAGTCTGGGAGACCAGACTACCTCAGACTGTGACAGTATAATGGGTCATATTGTGGTGAGGTTTAGCCCTGAATGGCTGGCTCTGAGAACGGTAGACTGACAGGAAGTTCTACCAGGCTGAGAGAACACAAAGGAGGTAGAGGCAGACGGAGTGAGATTTGGCTTTACCTCTCGATTATTCCCAGCCACTCATGCTCAGGAAAGCTCTTCTTTTGTTGAGATATATGAAAGCTTGGATACTGCACATAGAATCAATTGATTATTTTTAGGGTGTAGAAATGGTCACTTCTCGGTGACCTGTGAATACATTGTGTTATCTTAGCAACATCACAAGCAACATATTTCAGTCTGCACTGGATCTTCTGTAGTGAGAAACTTGTTTAAAGAAGGCTCATAGTAGTTTACAATTTAGATATAAATATTTTGCTATGACATATTTCTCCTAATTATACTTTTATAAAATAAATGGAATTTACAAATTCATTGTCTTTCATAACCTGTAGCACATACAGTTGTAGATTCATGAGAAACCTCTTTTGAAATGAAACGTACAATTCTAAGAGGAATTGAAATTCATTTGATGCGAATTGTTTTTGAAATGGCTGAAATATCCAAAAACAAAGGGGTCAAAATGAATAATGGTATGACCCACCTTTCATTAGGACAACTTTGTTTTATTTTGGGTTTGGATATCTCAGCCATTTCATAACCAATTTTCATCAAATAGGCTTTAAATTCCTCTTAGAATTGTTTGCCCTTTAATATTTCAAAAAATGGTTTCTAATCTAGCCAAAAGTTTCCATCTGAATCCCCATCTCAACCAAAACTATACCATCCCTTTAAAGTGTAAACCTTGGATGACATGCATGGCTGAGACTACTGTATCCACAAAGGCACAAATTTTCTCTCTTTTTTTTTTTTCATCCGATAAACTGCTGAATAAGCTTTTGTTTTTGCAAGGGTTTAATTTTCGCGAATTCCGTGAATCACAGTTAAATCGCGAATTAGACAACAAATGAAAATTCCTCGATTGACTTGGGTAATAGTGCATTTGCATTTATATTGGCATCAAGCTTCCGAAAACAACATCTCGTGAAAATGTCTATGGCCTCTTCATGTGTGAAAATATCTGTACACAAAAATAACAGTGTATACAGTATTTGAATTGCACTTTTGCATGTTTCTATAATCACATTCACAATAGAACTTTGTTTGATTCTGAGTGTTGTGTGTCATTTGTATGGCTGGACCTCCAAAAGAAACTTGAGGAGGCAGGGCTTTGTTTGACCTTGGTCTTTGTGTGCCCATATATTGGGATTTATGTTGGGAGCTGCTTAGTTAGAACTTTGGGCCTTTAAGAGTTTGTGCCATGCTACCCAATAATTGAATGTCATATTCAGTTGGCAGTCTGCATGGAAACTATTATAAGCGTCTAAACAGCATGTGACCCTGAACGTGATTTTGGAACATAAAACATGAACCACGATTTAGGAAGAAAAGTACTGACGACATCCTTTTGCCATGTGGCATGCCTGCATTTGAAGCTCACCAAAAGAGACTCTACTACTAAATTCCAAGTTAGAGTAGTTAGCTGCTGAACATCAAAAATCTTCAAATAACTTCCAATTAAAAGCTCCCATGGTTCATTGATGTCTCAGAAAGCAGACAGCAGCTGACAGGCAAAACTTCATCTGATCTTCCCATCTGTCATTGCATCTCAACACAAACACTACCAACATCTATTCATTCAGTAATTGAATATCAGTTTGCTACATGATTGATGTCATTCCTTTATTTTGTTTCTTTCTTATACAATCGCATGTATGAATGTGTGCGGCAAACATGACTGCATGAATAACAAATTGGACTAAAATTCAACCACACTTTTTTTTTTCATTTATTGACATGCTGCTGGATTAAAAAAAAAAAAAAAAATCACCCCCTTATAATTTGAACTTCAATAATCACACTTCTTTAGTTTAGTTAGTGTAGGGCCTAAATGTCTTTTATTTGGTTGTAATGTGAAAATGGTAAAAAAAAAAAAATGAAGAGACCATATGGGCATACACTGCAACACTCAACAAGGTTTGGTCAGTTTCTGACAAAAAAATACAATTATATGTGTGTGTGTGTGTGTGTGTGTGTGTGTGTGTGTGTGTGTTTGGGGGGAGGGGCTTTACTACCCTTCATCTCATTCCCCATTGATGATCCCAGATAATGTGTTTAACTTCAATATTCAGTACTTGCTTGTGATCCAGTATATTTCGGTCTTCCTGAGTGGAGGTATACGTACAAAATGTTTATTCAATTTTCTTCAAAAACTATCAAAGCGAAATACTTGATAAAGAAAGTGTGGCTGTCCACCCACCAAAAAATGAACAGCAACAAAGAGAACAATGGAAAAAAAAATAACCAACTGGTTTCGTACAATGAAGGACTGAGCTCTGAATTCTTACTGTCCAACAAACTTCTCTGTGTACGGGTTATCTGCATTCCGTAAACAAGGGGATGGGAGAATGTAGTCCTGTGTAAAATGCAGCAGGTGATTTGTGTGTTGATAATGGACCATGAAACCGTGCACCTAGATTCAGGAGTGAGGATTGAAAAAGAAATTATAAAATGAATGAGTCATGACCAGGGGGAGGTGTTACAGACATTCAGTGACCTGAGTCTGGCTCCCCCTTTAAACCCAGGGAGGGAAGAAAATCTTGATCAGGATGGCAATGGTCTAGGCTGCAACTGCCTGACTGGTTGTTAAGAAAGAATTTGGAATTTGAATTTGAACTTTTGAAAAAAAAAAGAAAGAAAAAAAAATCGCAGTGGCCGCATTTATAAACGTTGTCATGTTTGAAAGACATTTCAATACCCACTATCAAATCACATTTGCAAATGCCTCTTGAAATGAGTTTCTCCAGTTGTTGGATTTATCAACTCTGTCATGAGTCAATTGCTGCACAGTTCCATTGCACAGCATGACCTGAGGGGCAGACATGCAAAGTTTGGCAGGTGAAGCTATAAATGCATAAGTTCAAAACGACTTTGCTGCATATAGCAACTCTTCAGATATGTATTTCTGGCTCAGTCGTTTCAGAAATTTGTTTCTAACCCCATAATCAAAACAGCTTTGTGTTTATCAGATGCCAAAAACTTCTTGAAAGTTGTTTTAAAACCTTAATTCTGCACCAGAAGTGAGTTGATAAATGCACCCAGTGTTTTAACGGTCCTGTTAAAAGGTTACCTCTCCCTGCATCCATCTTTACAACATTGCAACATCTTTGTTATTGATATTGGAAAACATAAATCATTTGCTATTACAACTGGTCATGACTGTTTGAAGGCATCACAGTGTTATTTGAGCCATGTAAGGTCTTTGCCCAACAGCTGTTACATAATATCAGTCAACAGTTGCAGGTAATTGGCAATAAGTAGCCAATCTGAAATGTTAATCTCTTTTTAAGAAAATAACTAAACAAAAACTGATACTGAAATCTACCAAAGAGATTTCAAGTTGGCAAAATTAGCATCACCTACTGTAAAATAACTTGTGACAAGTACTTGATCTATGGCATCTGCAGACACCTTTCAGTGCCATATATTTATTTTAGGAACAATCATGGCTTAAGTGTTGACCATCAGTCCTGAAAACTCAAATAGCTAATACAATTACTCATTGAAATTTGCAACTTTGAAATCTACAACTTTTGATTATTGCATGAAATGGACTTTTCTTTTTTTTATTGGAAAGAAAAATTTCAACTAGTTTTGAATGAGCTGTAGCTGTGATGTTGAGATTTTTGTCCTCATTGCCGTCAAAACCATGAATAGAGCTGTTTACATAGACCAGAAAATCAAAACAAAACAGGTATTTCTCACAGTCAGGATTTTGGTTGGAAGTTGCTATGTAATTGTTGCTATGCAACTACCACAAAACTCAGTGAAAAAATAGCAACCAAGAAAAAAAAATAATCCAAACACCAAAATGAACCCTTTACCTCTACATTTGGTTTCAGAAATTGTGCTTGATGTTGATGGTATCCTTGTTTTTTAATCAAGTTTATGTAAATGCTGGCTTACTTGTTACAGGTGAAATGGTTACCTTAGTGGTGTTCTGTACCTGCTTGAGGATTAGAATTTTTATATTCATTATTTTGTTGTTATTGAAAATGTGAGTTCTACTACATCTTTTATTATTATTATTATTATTATTGTTATTATTGTTGTTGTTGTTGTCGTTGTTATCATTATTACAAGATATATTACAATATAATTCTTGCCCAATGCAAGGGGCTGAGCAAGCACAATGCCTTCCAAAAACCAGACTCACTCTGTTGACATACAAATATTTTTTTTTTATAGTGGAGTCCGCTTTACAGATCTTATCACAGCACTGATGAAAAACAAGGCCCCTGAAATGATATAAATTTTGAATGCTATCAACAGTAGTATACATGTAAGTATGTCAAATAAACAGCCACCACAGGAATGTATTGCTTTAAACCAGAAATTTTTCCATGTTTGAAACTTTCGCAAAATTTTGCTAGGAGTAACAATTTCCAATTTAATAAAATTTAGGCGAAATCTACCTTTTTTTTTCTACACAATGCATTGAATGCCCATGATAGTTCGTAAAAGTTTTATGCCACGAAAAAGCTGTTGGCTCCAATTCGCGAAAGTTTTATGCCATGAATATTTTTTATTTTACAGTATTTTACAGAGTATGCTGCATTAATTTGCTACAAATCAGTGTTCTTATGTTGTAGATTAGTATGTTGTGTTGTGTATGTCCTCTGTATATTGAAGTATGTGTACACAGCATAAAGTGCACATAAATTTACTATTTGAAAGAGTGAAGGTTTGAGTGAAATTTGTGTTCAAGCTGACATAAATTAATACATTGAGATTATGACCAAACTTCTGACATTATTTCATGATTTGAAGACTGTTGTTGTTGTTGTTTTAAAGAACGAAAGGAGAGAGTGAAGACTGCCATTGAGGTACATACTGAGCATAGAAACCAAGGCACCTTGGGGCTGATATCAAACCTTCTGTCATTGATTCTTACAGATTCTATCCTTGATCAAAACCACCAGTGGGGTGACTGTTTGCCCTTATCACTCTTTATTGCCCATTAAATGGGTCTTAAGGAGGTTTTTGAAGATAACATCCCCTGGAATTTTTTCTTGATAAGTACAGCCAGATGACTCATTGCATGAAGAAAAACATGGCTAAATAGTAAATCAAATTATAAGACTTACTCATACTGTTCAGGAGCAAAACTACTGATACTCGTACTTACTTTATACTTACTCTCCATTATGCCATAGGCATGTAGGGCAGCACTGATAGTCATATTTTGCATTTTATTCAGATAATATGTTTCATATGGGAAAATTCGATCAGAAAATATAATACGTAATATTCTCTTTGTCAGTGTGATGCTAAACTTTGTAAATGCAGTCAAGAATGCTGAAAATGGATGGGTTCAATTTCAAGGGTTTTTGTGTGTGTGTTTTTTTTTAAAGGAAAATAGTGTTTTTGAAAACTAGAAATGTCTGGACTAGAAGAATGTTAGACCAAATTATTCTCAACAAATGTGTCTGAATTGCATGTTTCAACTTTTTTTTTTGACTGGGAGGAAATCAATGAAATTTGTATTATGATACCTTTTTCTTAGCCCAGGTACATGTGTAGCTTCCCTTCAAATTCAGTGCATTGTTTTCTACCAAATTGCATGGCTTGACATGTGCTCAGTAATCTGGAATGGTGCTCACTTGTCACTGTTGTCCTGGTTCTGTCATTCATATAGAAACAAATGGTTTGGCCTTGTTATTGAACACTTCTTTTAAAACAGTGCTTGGTGTGTCTGATGAATGGGGTTGTTGAGTAGTAAACTTTGTATGCTCAGGTGGGCTAGAGTGGCAATGTCGTAGCTTCACAGTAGAACTTGTGGTTTTGTTGGTTTCTTGATTGTTTGGCAGACACACACTGTTTCACACTGTCTGTGAGTATTGTGCTTTATTCAGGAAGACAAAGGAAGGGTTGAGAGACAGGTGTTTGGTATCATCCTTGCCTCCAGGCAAGAGTCAGGTGCAGAAAATATGAATGATCAGTGTACATCGTAGTTTCCTCCAAGAGAACATACATATTGCAAGGTTCTTTGAGGGTAAGCCATACAACAGCAGAGATTTATAAAAGAATCTACGAAATAAAATAGGGGCATTTTAAAGTGACAAAGAAGAATAGCATTTTTTTTTTATCAGTTTCATTATAGGCTGCCATCAGATATTCCTAGGCGCTTTCCTGAAACGTAGTGAAAACCCCAAAATGGAAAACCTACCTAAAGTTTGTGTAACTTGTAAAGCTTTCTTGCTTGATTTATTCATTTATTTTTTTATTATTTTTTTATATTTTTTGATGGGGGGGGGGGGGGCTAACACTAACAGGGCTTGACACTAACTTTTTTCTCCGATGGCCCATTGGGGTCATTAAAATCTCTATCTGAAATTTTTGTCACTCAAAAAAAAAATATGTTGGCCTGAAGTGAGAGAAAATTTAATAATCCCTTTAAATTTTAGTTGCCCCACTGGGCTAACATAAGATAACCGTTTTTGAAATTTGTTGTCCTGACATCAATTTTTTGTCCACCACTTATGTTGAGCATGTCGAGCCCTGTGTTAAGGCTTGCTCACCTCTCACTGGTGTGTCATATGATTCTTGTTCTCCAGTTGGCCATGTGCAAGCAGGAGGGCCATTGTGATGGTAACAAGTTCAGTACATCTATCCTGCACCTGTCTGTGTATGGATTATATCCTACCGCAAGGAGCTGAGCAGGTGCACAACTTACCGATATAGTCCAGGTTTCTGGGAATTTCTTGGTTTTAACTGATGTTAATGTCCTTAGATTTTATCTAGAACTCCTCATGTGACTCATCTCTGTGGTTGTCAAAATGATCACTCGTGATGTACATTCATTTTGAGTAATGTTTGACACACAATCTACAATTGTACTGGAAATATGAGGTAGTAACACACAAATCTTGTTCTTATCTCTTTCTCTCAATGTAGACAGATAGATTATAGATAGATAGATAGATAGAAAGAAAGATTGATACCCAATTTAGTCAATAACTATAATAGCTTGAGACAGAGAACTTTGCAATTCATAGCATTGTTTTTCATACCAAGTATGAGACTGTTGACAAATCACAGGAAAGTAAATCCAAGAGATGGCAGGTATACACATACATTCTGATGTGTACAGAGGATGTGATACTGTCAGTAGAGTAAAGTTTGTTTCATCTCTGCATTGGCAAGGTTTATTAATATTCATGTGTTGGATAATCCTATTCATTCCAGTGCTGTGTCATCTTAGAGGATACCCTCACCACTTTTGGGGGGACAGGATGGCCTTTGACACAGAGTCTGTTTTCATTTCATACTAAGTGCTGGAAGTTAGACTCGTATTGTAACAAGTCATCATTGTCTGTAACATTGTAGGCCTAAATTCTTATGCTCAAGTTGCAGCAACTGAGTAAAGCAAGAAAGACTCCTGTCACACATACATGCTGGCCCAAGGCTGTCATTTTGGAGCAGATTGGAGATCGCTTCATGAAACAAGAACCAAGTTCAAGACAGCTCGAGTTGAGCTGCTTTCACCTGTTTATTCATGGGCTGGCCTGAAGTTAGCAATTCAAAGTCTGTCAATGGAGCAAGCATTATGACATATTGTGAGTTTTGATTGTATTAGTGTCCCTTGATCATAGAAATATCAGTGTCCCTTGATCATAGAAATATCAGTGTGGGACCACGGGAAATGGCAGATAACAATACTATGCAACATTTACATTATATTCTAAGCCACCATGGCAATCACGTTTCAGGCCACCGTGGACCAAACGGGATGGACGTGAGACATCACGGGGGAAGGGATGGGCAAAAGCGACAGGCCATGATCGATGTGGATGTTGGGGCAGCTCTTTACACTGCCAAAAAATTGCCAAGGCAGTCACGGTGCAGTGAGAAACTAGTGGCCATAGTAAAACGGAGCATACTTCATCTACACACTGTACAAATCCAGCTGTGAAAAAATAAGGCCAAAACTGAGGAGTGGCCAAAATTAATGGCACACTTTCGTTTAAATGAGACACGCATGCACACAAATGGCTACCTAGGTATCGTATAACAAGTTTGTAAGGTAGGATTATTGAAAAGGTAGCTATAGTTGGGAGTTGTGTTTACACGTAGCCATGACCAGCCTGAGACCACCTCCAGAGATGGAGTGAAACCAAGGAGGACATGCCTCAAGGCTCTCTTCATTTGGGGGGACTGTTTACACCCACAGGGGTGTTTACACTGGCAGTCAAAAAATCCAGATTTTTTTTCTCATGCTGTGGTTTGTTATTGGAAGTTTGAAGGCAACTACCCCCTATATTGCACTTCTGCACAAAAAAACTCCATCTCCACATTGCATTTTTTAGACTCCAAAGGTCTTTTATTTCCTCCATATAAATGGCAGCTCACTGCTCACCAGTGGAAATTAGGGTGGGGTTATTTTCTCTCCCTCTATGCATGCTCCTGTATGTGTTATTTGCAAGCATCCAATGCTTCTCTCAAAATGTATACAGTATCCTGCTAAAGCGAGCGTCACAACACGGTGCAAATGGCAAGTAATAAATTGTGGCACATGTGCACCACTGACCTGAACACCTCGAAGTTTCAATGGTGAGCAAACTCAGGATTTTGTTTAGGGTTTTTTGCTCTGAATCTTAGATCTGAAAACCTGCTTTCATTTAAATTGGGTTTTGCCAATGAAGCAAGGCCCTAATTAGCACTGGCCTTGAGGCTGGCTAGGTTTTGTCATACTGTATGTGAAAAGGGTCCAAGTTACGATCAGTGCTAATGTTGTAAGCTGGTGCTGTAGGCAGGAACTGTTCACATGATAACCAATGTAGCTGTCTTGTCTCCAGGTTCTATTTCAACACATAAATATTAGACCACCTGTCTTCTATTAATTAGTGTGTAAAAATAGAGCATGTGATTTGTGTGTGAACCCTGGATGATCAGAGTCAATGTAGACAGCTGTGAGGTCTTGGCAATGACAGCCTGGTTGGCTAGCTGTATGAGAGAAGCATTCACACACACACAAAAATATATATACAGTCAAACTCGGATACCTCGAAGTCGTCGGGACTGAAGAAATTGGTTCGAGGTACGCGAATTTCGAGGTACGCGTACGTCGAATTTTCTTCGACTTATCCGATTTTTGTCGATGTTCAACATGGTATCTGTTACAGTGCCTACCGATTGTTTGTATGCTTGTCAATTGGATTTGAATCGACTTTAACATGAATGAATTGAATGAAAATCGATGTTCTTCTTTCATCAGTGTTTTCTGGTGGACAATTAAATGACTTATCACCATAAAAACAAAAAGAAAATACCGGTACGTAATCGAGTGCAAGACAGGGTTGCAGAACATGCGTGCTGAATGTACATTGTCGCGCCGGCGTAGGTACCCCCTCGATCACTATTCGTATTTCCTCCTTTTCTCTCTCTAAGTCATCATCTCTTACACAATATCCAACACATAAATCACAGTCTTAGCCTTGCAAACTATTAAAATTTCGCACAACTATGGGTGTACATGTAGCTCACCAAGACTGTTTAGAGCTACAGGGAGCGACGGCAATGTCGCACCGCTACGCACCGGTCTTCCATGTGTCTACGAGCAGCACTCACAGTCAGCAGACGATACCGTTAATCATTTCCAAATGTAAAAGCAACGATCTGTTATTTATTTTAGTATCATACGGAGCAAAATATTACTGTTATTCATTTCTAAATTTCCAAGCAAATACCCGACATTCGTTTTACTATCATACGGAGCCCAATATTACTGCTGTCCACTTCCAAAAGTGAAATGAATTATCTGACAATCATTTTATCATCGAATGGAGCTGAATGTTACTGTTTTTCATTGTTGAACGTCAAAGCAGACATCAGACATTTATTTTACCATCAAACGCAGCTGAATTCTAGTGTTATTAATTTCGAAATGTATAATAGCAAATATCCGACATTTATTTTAGCATCGTATGGAGCAGAATGTTACTGCTATTCACTTCCAAATGTAAAAGCAATCATGATTGTGATATTTATTTTGGAATCTTCCGGAGCCGAATGTTCTTGCTATTTACTTTCGAAAGTAAAAGCGAACATCCGACATTTATTCAATCATCGTACGGAGTTGAATGTTATTGTTATTCATTTCCGAACGTAAAGGGATCATTCGACATTCATTTTAGCCTATTCCGGAGCTCAATGTTATCGCTATGTACTTTCGAACGTAAAAGCAAACATCCGGCATTCATATTATCATCGTACGGAGTGGAATATTATTATTTATTTCCGAACGTCAAAGCAAACATTCGAAATTTATTTCAGCATCTTCCGGAGCCGAATGTTATTGCTATTTACTTTCGAATATAAAAGCAAACATCATACGGAGTTGAATACTATTGTTATTCATTTCCGAACGTCTAAGGGATCGATCGACATTTATTTTTGTATCTTTCGGAGCCGAATGTTATCCTTGTTTATTTCCAAACGCAAAATCAAATATCTGACATTAATCTGAGCACCGTACAGAGCTGAATCTTACCGTTATTCATTTCCAAAAGTATAAGCAAACATCCGACATTTATTTTAGTATCGTATGGAGTCGAATATTACTGTTATTCATTTCCAAAATCAAAAGCAATCATCTGACATTCATTGTAGCAACTTTCGGGGCCGATTGTTACCGCTGTTCATCTCCAAAAGTAAAGGCAAACATCCGATTTTTTTTTGGTGGCCCGACGTGCGTTTTGGTGGCCCCGGGCCACTGTAAGTGTCGAGCCCTGAATAAGTGCAGCACAGTACATGAAGGATGGGCTACTTTAGTAGTGAGTAATATTGCAAGATCAGATTCCGGCTATGGCTTCTGAGGACAGTGCTATTACTGTAATCATAAACATTTACCGAAGAGGATTGTTCGCATTAAAAAACAAAAAAAGCGAAACAATCTTACGGGGCCTTGACGATTGTGCTAGAAAAGAAAAGAAAAAAAATACCGAAAACTAAAAAAAGATTCAAGTCAAAACAGGGGTAAAATACATGATGATTTCTTTTTTTTTTTTTTGTCTGAAAATCGTAAAGCGTATTATTCCGTTACTTCAAAATTTATCAGAATAAAGTGTTGTTAAATCATATCTATGCTAAATGCTAGGCCTATACTTCCAGATCATATACCACACTATTTTCATAATCGCATTGCTGGAAAAAAAAAAATATTCAGAGCTTGCGTTCTCGGGGGAGAATTAATGAAACAAACTTCGTGAAAGGAAAAAAAAGTTATACAAAAAAACGCACTAGCGGGAGATTGATGTTTGGACAGTGGACCGTGATTAATGCCAAAGTTATAACTGTCAACACCTAATTAAAGCCGGTGCGCCACGACGGTTAAGAAATGTACGCGCACGGCATGACTATCACGATCGCAAATCAAAACAGAGTGGTCAAAAAAAGATGATGGGCAGAGCGTATATTGTAAGCACTCCATTTGCACGGCTGCTATATGCATACCGTGTACGTGTGTAGGTACAGTAGGTGTTGGGGATTTTCCTTGTCAGCTGTGTACCGGGTATTTCTTTGAGCGCACGGTCGTTCTGGGGGCTCAGAATATTTACAATCGAGTGTGAAAAGATTTGTGACATGTCTTCGCTGTCCACACGCGCTTCAGCGGAAATGCTGAGTGATGTTTGCAATTTCAATTCGAGCAACATGCTGGGAAAAACAATAAGTTAATTAAGGTTGGGACATGAGATTTCCCTTCGAGGTAACCGAACTTCGAGTTAGTTTTTTCGAGCTACGCGAATTTTAACACACGAAAACTCCATAGGAACAATCGGGACTTTCATTTTGCCTCCGAGGTAAGCGATATTCGGCTTATCCGAGTTCGAGGTATCCGAGTTTACCTGTATATTAAAGGTTTTTAAAAAACGATCT
Source organism: Diadema setosum (assembly GCF_964275005.1). NCBI lineage: Eukaryota > Metazoa > Echinodermata > Echinoidea > Diadematoida > Diadematidae > Diadema > Diadema setosum. The sequence continues at coordinate 1,977,345 of NC_092694.1, read as the reverse complement.
TTGCAATGAGAAATCTGTTGATTATTGTATGTGGACACAAAGACCAAAATGTTAACTGGAGATACGGATTGCGATGTGAAAACCAGTCCAGCGTGATATTATTTTTGTTGTTGTTGTTGTTGAAAACCTGGCGATAAGTTGCCCTGTATATTGTGTGTGAACACCACGCTAAGAGAAAATTATTCTTATTTTTTACACTCACAATGCAACTTACCACACTAGATTTGCAAACTCAGGTGCCTGGGGTAATTCATTCTGGTCAATTAAAAAAAAAAAAAAAAATTAATGGGTGTGTGCAGTCTTGAGATTCAAGTGCTTTCTTTTAAAGCCAAGTGATTTCGTGATTTTACTTGTTCATTTCTTTTTTTGTGTGTGTGTTTTTTTTTCTGCTGTGTGTGTGAACAATAGCAAATAAAATCAATTTTTCGTCACCTTTCAAACAACTGATAATCTTGTGTGTGAATGCAGTTTAATAGGTATATATCGTATGAGGTCTTGTCAATGAGGGTTTAGTTGGTAAGCTGCATCCAATCTGCACATGGGCAAACTGAAGGCCTGGAGAGCTGGGGAGGTTTCCTCACAGTGCAAGGCTGATGGCCCATGTAGCCTTCCGGCTTCCTATTTGTCTAGTTTAGTGATGACCTGTTGTATAAAGGATGCAAAGAGGCAGCAACCACCGATAACCAGACAAAAAGCAGGGCAAGCTTTTAAAGCAGGGATTCTTCCAATATTTCTTTCCCTATTGGCCTGTATTCATTGTACCATTCACCCCTCAGTTGACTGAATGAGATTGAACAATAAGTTGATCACATTTCCTTGGCATTTAGGATTTGGGCATAAATGACAATGGTTACGTTGCGTTTTCCCCTTCTACAATTCTATATTATGGAGATAATACCAAGATAATTCTGTAACTTCAAAGTGTTTGTATGCTAAGAATAAGCATTGTTGAGAAAACTCTGCTCAAAGTAAGGCATTGGGCCTACATCTTTATATATCCTCCAGGTAGTTGCGTTGCAGTTGATTACTTGAAGCTTATTCTACTGAAACAGTTTCTTTTTCTTTTTCTTTTTCTTTATTTTTTATTTTTTGAATGTCAATAGAGCTATTAGATGAATTCTTAGTGTTGTCAAAGTGACCTCCTCAGTAATTAAGAATGACCATTTATATGTTCCCATAGGATACCATTACCACTTGTCCATTGACACACTTTTTTGATGGACCATTTGCTTTCATGTGACTGCTAGTGCTATATCAAAGAGTCGGCCTTGGTGAGAGGTTGTGAGGTTATATTTGATTAATATGTCCTTTAATACTGGTTCACTATTTAGTTCTTTACTCTATACCTGCTGCACCAGTTTACCTGTTAATGCTGCTGTAAATTGATCATTCCATCTGCACATTTGACCCTCCCTGCTGTTCTTGATACGTGGCCAAGGTTTCATTACATTTCCTGGCTGAAGAGTCTCAGGAAATCTATGTATTTTTTTTTTCTTTTTTCCAAACTGAGAATCAGAGCATTGCTCCTTTTGGCAGCATTTCTCAGTGGACCAGTGAGATCTCTGCATTATCTGCCTCATGCATGTGTTCAAAAAAGATGAATGTTTATCCTGTCTCGGACATTACTCTTTCTGTTCATTAGAGAAACAAATTTTCCTGTAGCAGATCTACTACTTGTTTCAGAGTCATGTTTAAAGCCCCATTTTGAAATTCGTTCATATCAAATTTCTAAGAGTAAAACATACCATTTTTTGTATTGCTCTCAGCTAAGATACATTGAGGACTTTGTCCTATGACTTATCCTCCAAGACAGTAGAACGTATCTACAGAAAAAGTCACTTTGTTGTCATATATATAAATTTACAATGTTCATATGTGAAAGAGGAACACATTCAGTTTGATTGAGACAACCATTTTCAGATGAAGAGGAAAATAATTCTTTATCATCTCAGTATGTTTAATTTGATAACCCTTAAAGGAAGGTATGCTCAAACATGTGCCCAAGTTTTGTTAAAGGCTACTCAGTTCCTGAGTGTTTGAATTTTATGTTTATAAATTGTTACATCAGTCACATGGCATTGTTTATTTGTAACTGCATTGCTTTTAAGGATCTGTTTATTAGTTCACTTCATTTAAGGTTTCTAAACAACTTTCAGGGATATTTGGGCAGAAAAAAAAATCTGCTTTGATTATGGGGTTAGAAACGTGTTTCTGAAATGCGATAAAAGTGCGATCGCAAACAGTTTGAGCCAGAAACGCATTTCTGTGAAGATGATAAATGCAAAGTTGTTTTGAAATGTGCTGATAGCTCAGGCCTGCCCACGTCAACCACTGCCATCAACGCGATCTGCGCTCCTCAGGTCAAACTGTGCAGTGACAAGGCCTCCTTCTCAACTCAAGATAGAGATGATAAATGCAACAACTAGAGAAACACAATCCTGAAGGCCTTTGCAAATGATGTGTTTTGAAAGTGGATATTGAAACATGTTTCAAACATGGGAAAGACGATAAATGCAGCTTAAGATACATCATTGTAGCTGATAAAATCAACGCTTATTACATTGCATGAATGACTGCTGTATAGCCCAGATTTAAAAAGAAAAATGACAAGTTTAGTTGTCAGAAGGAAGCTGGTATTAGTCTGAGAGTGTTTCGGTATTTTTCTGTCCTCTTTCCTCATGACATGCTGTGTGATCTTGTCCTCACCTCTCACTATCTGGATACCATCGTCTGCCACGTGTCATGATTACATCTGGACTTATCTGACTGCCTGTCATTCACCAGGTGAGTGAACTTATTTGTCATAATACTGTGGGGCACTGTGTAGATCATTGTGTTTGTGTTCAGAATCATGATTGTGTTGAGATGTGTGTCACATACCAAGGTCAAAAGAAAGTTCAGTCAGGGATTACAGGCAGGTTGTTAGTCTTTGGACATACTGACCTCCGGTTAAGAGCTGTTTGAGCATTGGTGTATCGAACTTCCTTTTTGCAAACTTTACCCTGACATAAATTTGGTAGACTGAATTTTCAAGTCGTAGAGACCAAGATCATCCTATATACAGCATTTTTTTTTTTTAAGTGAAAGATTTGACTTAATTGCTTTAGAACAAAAGGGGTTGGTGTAGCTCAGTTAATCAGTAGATCCAACCATGAATAATCAACCCTGAATACAGCCACAATAAAATAAGTCTCAGCACCACAAAAGCTTCTCATATTTTTCTAGTACTCAAAGTATTTGCCTACAAACCAAAGTTGCATTCTTACTTTGACCCTTAACCTTCAAGTGTCTTCCTGCCTGTCAGGTCAGGGTTTTGATGGTTGCTTGGATACCAGGCAAGCAGCCTCATTGCAGATTCCATGACATGCTTCCTTTATTGCCATGTCTCCTCTTTTTAAAAACAATCAACCATTTCTTCGCTCACATACCGAGCTTATAGAAGGTGTCATGTTTAATATCAACTTGTTCTGTCTGTCTGTTTTCACATCCATTGTTTGATTCATTGGAGTTTTGAAGTTTGAGATATAATTCACTTGTTATTGTGTTGATAGAAATTCTGTGAGGGTCAGATCAAAGAATAAGATCAAATTCAGCATATTTTTTTTTTTCACAGTCTGTATAGTAACTCAAGAATTATTTAGTCACAACTGATCAGATAAGTTGAAGATATAAGATTAACAGGGCAGGACATTGTCCAACATTCTTAGGAAACTTAGTGGGAGTCAACGGTCTTGATCACGTTCTACACCTTTCATCCAAATTTTAGTACAATCTGTGAAATATCAATAATGTTTGATGATATTTAATTGACGTTGCTAGTCAGTATGTTGATAAGACATGGACAAGTCTCTATGGAGGTCAGGGCTCATTAGTCAACCTAGTTTTCAGTATTCATGCTAAAGAAACTTTCATTGTATGTATGTTTGTCAGGGCAGTTTAAACATTAGAACTAGTGTAACTGCAGTGAAATATTCTTAACAGACTCCATGTGCCTGATGTTTTTAAAAGAAAGACAGACATTGGTCATGTGATCAAATGGCTTAAGGACTCTATTGACCAACAAATACAAAAAGCAAAAAAAAAAAAAAAAAGAAAGATGAAATGAAATAAAAATGGTCATTTGAGGGAAAATGGTGGGGCACTTCATTTATCAGAAACATTCACATGATATTGGAGAACCAGAAAACGAAAAACTGGAATGTGATGGGGACAGACATGTGATAAAAACTGTTGTTTTCAAGATGCCCAGTAGTGCTGGGTGTGTATTTAACCCTAAAATATACTAAGGCTGAACTTTTGACAAACTACTCAAATTGAAAAGGTTTAGACTATACTTCGTGGTAATCAAGTTTAAAGGAAATAGACTCAGTATGTAAACACTTGTAGTCAGGAAGGCCTCTGCCGTTAAATTAATTGTAGCTACCCAGGGGTCAATTAGGCAAGTTTCCTGGTAGTTTGTTGACAGGAGGCATGAATAAGGGCCACAATCGGGGAAATCTGGTGTCCTGGAAAGTTCAAGTTGTATAGCTGTTACTTTGTTCACATCATATTCTGAAAGCACTATGGAATGAATAATCCCTTACTTTAATCATGTCAGTAGATTTCATGTGAATTCTTATCCGTCAATTCTCTCTCTCTGTTGAACTCATTAATCTTAGTTTTAACATTCTCAATTTCACAACAGGGGATTTACAATCTAGGCTTTGTAAATTATGTCCCTTACTTAACAGTCCATGAGCACATTCTCATCGTAAAAATTTTGAAAGTTAGGTCGCGATTAGGGTCATGTCTTTGATTTATGATTTTCACTGTAAGGAATTTTGAAACTTGGGTTGCAGTTATTTGTAAAAGAGCTGACCTGCACATGTAGGCCCTACATGAATAAGTATGCTTACTACAAATGTGTATTTATAAAGACTAAACTGTAAACGCACAATTCACACAAATTATTGCAAATTGGATATCAACCAAAGCTGCGTGAAGTGTATAGGTTCACACTGTAAATGTGTAAAAATTTTGGCCACAATCTTGATCAGGACCCAAAATAATGTATGATTTTTTAACGCAATGAAAATGGTACTAATGTACAGTGTATGCTTGTGACATGGAAAATGTCTGGATACATGTCAGTGGCATGTGGGTGAAAGGGTGCTCATAAAGTGTGTTTGTTTTGTGATGGAAGTGTACTCTTTGATGTGGTTTTACCTTGGCACTATTAACAATAAGTAGAATGGGTCTTTAGAAGAGGTGTATCATCCTCTACTTAATAGTCCACATGCTCACTAGGTACCCAATTTAACCTAATTTTAAGCTTTTTGAAATGAAAGTTACCCTTACCAACACTCAAATCAGGTTTGCATTTTGTATCTAATCATGCCTTAATTACCATGACGGTGTCTTAAATTTCAGTTTGATTGCTCCACATGATAAATCTCAATTTAATTGCTCTTTTGAAATGGTGATTTTGGGGAGTGTGCTGAGTGACCAACCATTTGTAAGCTTTATATTGTCAATAGAAAATTACATCTGAGCCTAGTAGCACCAAGATCATTGTAAGAGCCCAGCATTGATAGTTGAACAAAGATGAAGGAATACCCTTTGATCCTATAAATAACTAGCTAGGGGTTGTTTGTTACCTGCAGCTTCCTGATACAATAGAACACTCCCTCAAGTGGGCACTCAATTTCCCATGACTTACTTTGGTCAATTGCCTGTCAAAGACCCCATTATTGCTAAAGTAGTCTTCCTACTAGGGTTCATTTAAATGTATCTTCCCTCCATTTTTCTTTTTTTTTTGACAAGCCAGGAGCCAGAGGACAGAAGCTCAGCTTTGTTAGTGAAGTGTTTCTTCACATTATAGTTACATGTTGTGTGAAAACATAAAATATTTCTGATTTAAATAAAAAAAATCAAAAGAGTTTTGATTCATGAAAAAAGAGGACATTACAATATCAAACATTTTGTTTTTAAAGAGTGTCAAATTTGTAGTATTTTAGCCATATTGCAGTACTTTTCAGTCTTTGTAGCTTCAATGCCTTTGACTTTAAATCATTGTACTGACCAGAAGGTACTGACCACACATCATGCAGAGAGCCAAGGAGCTTTCTGGCCTTCAAAGTATAGGAAGATGTTCTTGAGTCTTGGAAGGAGGAAATGAATCCTCAAGCTTCCAGGGTCTCCATAGGAGAGAAATTGAGCTCAACAGCTTGCTGACCTTGATGGGGAAGAAATTGAGCCCAAGGGTTTCCTGGGTCTTGACTAAGAGGGAATTGAGTCAAAGAGATTCCCAGGGCTTGACAAGGAAAGATGTGAGCCCCAGAACTTCTTAAAGTCAAGTAGGGACTCTATGTCCCAAGAGCATCCTGGGTATTGATAAGGATGGGATTGAGCCCAAGAGCTTCCTAGGTCTATAACAAAGAGGGAATTGAACATAAAATAAGGGGTTCCCAGATCTTGACATGGAAGGATTTGAACCCCTATGAAAAGTCAAGTAGAGATGCTGTGTCCTACAGCTTCCTGGGTGTTGATAAGGAGGGACTTGAGCCTAGGAAGTAGGAGATTCCCATGTCTTGGCCAGGAAAGATTTGAGCCCCAGAGCTTCTTGGAGTCCAAGAGCTTCTTATGATGAGGGTGTTGAGCCCAAGACTGAATTCCAAAATCCCTGTACACTTAATACACAGGCCACCAGGTTCCCATAAAGAATGGGTTAATCCAAAAACTCCCAGTCTTGCCAAGGAGGAACTGAGTCCAAAGCTTCCTAGTTCTCAACAAAGATGGCAATGAGTCCAAGAATTTTCTTGTTTAGACCAGGAATGGAGTCGAAGTGTTTTAAGAAAGTGACAAGTAGGGCATCAACCCCAAAGTTTCCTAGGTCTGTATAATAGGGGAACCAAACTAAAGAGCACCCTGGTTCTTGACAGGGAGATAGTCATCTCAAGAGCTTCCTATATCCAAACAAAGAGTCCTTGTTGAAGACCTCAAGAAATTACATTCATTTGTAATACCAAGGTGACATGAAGAAGTGGTGAACTATGTGTTCTCAGAAACTCAAAGCTAATCTTGTAGAATACTTTTTAAATATAAAGTTGAATATGAATTGTGAAATAAAAAGTACATCATGCACAGTGCATTTGATGGGCAAAGGCCTATCGATCATGTTGCAAGTAGAGGTCACTTTTGTGAACAGAGACTGGACCATGTCCTTCATCCACTACCCTGCCATTACATAATAGGTGTTGTTCTACTGACCTGACTATAAACTATGGTTCAATCCAGACAGAGGTATTTGGTGTGAAGTATAGTTGGTTTTCATCAAGGGTCAGGGTCTGGGGATTTTCAAACAGTAGACCAATACAAGATGGGTGAGAAGGCTATTGATATTAGATTGGCTTTTGATCAGCAGTTGAAAGATAAGGATAAGTCGCTTGTGTGCTGCTTTAAATAGTTTAAGAGACTCAACTATTGATTGGACAAATGACTTACAATACTGGTGAGCTTAAAGCAAGGTCTTAAATATCAAGCAATCAACAGACAAAATCAATAGACCACAGCCTTTTAACTGCTTAACATCTATGTGGATAGAAAACCCTTGCATTCTGTGCGTCCATGTTGTGTTACACTAGGAATCAATTTACTCACCATCAAATTTGCTTACACATGTTTGTGCCAATGGCCACCCTATTAAATATGTTGTCATTTGCATGGAAAGCGTGAAAAAGTGAATGCAGTTTTTGTTTTGTGTATTAATTTATGTTCTCACTTTAAAAGTCATGATAAAACCAAACACCCATTAGGGAATACAAAGTTACATTGTAAATGTAATTTGATGATGGAGTGATATGCATACACTGTAGTTACTTCTAAACCAGGCCCCTGCAGGTAAATTAATGTCAATGCCAAGAAGTATTGTACAATGGCAATTGCTTAATGAATATTTAGATGTTTCGAATGATGTGAGAGTTTTGTGCTGGATGTAAAATCATGCCAAATGAAGTCGCAGGACCAGGATTCTTCACTGAAGATTCAGCCGCACTCTGATGTGAATAATACACTTTTAAACCATACTCTTTAGCCAGTCAGTGATAAAATATCAATGCAGGTTGTTTTATATCTTTTCTTTCATGCATTTATGTGGTTTTGTTAAATATTTGTTTACAATTCTTTAAGTTGTTTTTTGTTTTGATCAATGGTTTTTGTTTTTTTTTTAAAGAATAAATATCAGTAGATATGTGTATAGTAACTTTTTCTAGTTTCCAAATGAGTAACTTCCAATATCCCTTAACATCATAAGATGTCTGCTCAAGTAACCTTAAATCATAAAGCTATGCTATACTTTTATATCAAAACCATGTATTTTCATATTGTTGATGTCAGAATTATCCTCCTTGTACTGTGTACACTAAGCCATTGTATCTTTTGTGGATGTGGCTAGCTGATTTGGAATATGTTTTTGATCCAGTTATCAGTAGAGTCTGCCAGTTTTCCTGCCAGACGTTACCCGCACCTTTCAGCTATTTCCTCCTTTCAAGAAATTACTCCGATCCCTGCTGTAGCGGCTACCCACAGGGGCGGAGGAGGAACTAAGCATGACAGCTCTCAAACTCTCAGCTCTCTATTTTCATACGACATCTGAGCGAAGTATGCCAAATGATGTTCAATAAAAAGAATTACTAGCATGCTTTAATCTTGAAAGGCTATGGCATTTTGATGAACTCTCCCTCAGCTTCCTTCAGAAATTAGTCCATTATTCAAAAAGCTAAATTCAAACTTCAAGGTCTCCTGGTTTTCAATTGAGAATTGGAAACCTCCTTGGATTGCAGTCACTTTCCTTAGAGCACTTTTTGTCTCCAACTATCTCTTTATTAGAAGAGATCTATTTTTTCGTCTTAATATGGCATTTTCTCATCACTCTGAATATTATACTTCCTGTACTTGCAATTATGTTATCAGTTTTGGCTAGATTAGAACCAGTATTCATGATTCAGAATGAAGACATACTGTTTCAAGATGAATTATATGTTGTTATTGTATTGTCAATGTACATTGTAACATCGGCTGCTAGTGCTGCATTATATTACACCAACCTGCATTGGTGTACAACCAGATATTTACACAATCTCATAAAATATGAAAATATGCCACACATATATTCTGCAGCTGCAAGTCTGAGTGAACAACACGGGATATATATATGTTTTGAAACAACTAATACACGTAGATTGCATTCATGCACAGATTTTGTAACATTATTGAGCAACAAAAAGTCAATCACTTTTGCCCCAGATTTCTGTTCTCATATTTAGCTGCTGTGTCTAAAGCAAATGTTTCGGAATAAAATGTCAAGAAATGTGTTCATGCACTTTGAGTTGCCATCACCCCACGTACTGCCTCAGTGATTATTTGTGTAGCGAGTGAGACGGTGCCCAGGGACTAAGCAAATAAATGGATATAATGTAAACTTGATTGTGGAGTGTTGGTAATATTTGACTTTAAACACCCTCAGGAGATTGAGAATGTCATTCTGACAAGGCAAAATTTCAAGATTAAAGTGAAGTTGCCCCATTGAATGACAGTTTACCATCAAGGGTTGATTTGTGGTAAACATAGTTATTGAGATGTTTTATAAATACAAAGCATGACTGGTTTGCTCATTATGGTTGGCAAACTCATGGAGACTGATCATATCTCTATGTTGCCTGATTTGGAAGAAATCCCAACAACATGTGATACAAGATGACTAAGCTGTTTAGGATTATGTATTAATATGAATGCTTTGTATTTAACAAAAACTCATGTTTATGTAATACCATGGTAACAGAGTAAGGCTTTGTCACCAACACTTACATGTTTTGTTCATTGCATTGACAGAAACTGTTAGTATTCTTGTCTTCATGTAGACACATGGAAAAACTGCCTTACATTAACCTCAAGCAGTCTAATTTCCCTTTTCCTGAGGGAAGCCATGACAATTTCTGCCTGGAAAAGATTTGTTCATGCAGTCAGCTTTCGGGAGGTAGATGTAGTATGGGAATTGCATACCGAGGGAGTGTGAACATGTGATTTGAATGCCCACAGCTACTCGCTAGTCAAAATTGTGTTGTCATGGACACAGTGAAATTACTGGTGTTAATTCAGCCAGTTCCACTCTAGTAATCTTGAAGGTGACTACATGCCATGCACTCCTGTCATAACGAACAAAAGTTATAACAAAAATCCTATCATAACGAAATAAAACTGACCCCCAATTATCGTCTGTAGATTTTATTATTCAGCTATAATGAAATTTTGATATAAGGAAAGAAAGCTACCCGTCCCAAGAACTTATTTTTATGAGAGTCGCCTGTACATGTACCTGCCTCTATTGATATTTGGGTAATGTTTGTTATTCCAAAGGTTTGTTAATTTAAGAATGTTCATTAACCCTTTCTTTGCCAATGAGTCAAATAATGAACAAATTTCGAACACAAACCTATGGACAGGAAATAAACGAGGCACGCAAAGGGTCAATCTGAAATTTAAGTGAAAGTGCGCACTAACAAATCTTCAGAATTATGAATCTTATTTCATATTCAGAATAATGAACTGTAATAATAATAATGATAGTAATAATAATGATAATAATAATTAATATCTTGGAAGTAATAGAGACAATGATAATGAGAAAAATATAGTACACTTTTTAATAGTGATAATAACAATAATTAGAATCCTTCTAACCATCATATAGAAATAAAGACCATACAAATAAATAAATAAACAAACAAACAAACCGTGCCTGTCTAATTCTCTAGATACAAGGTTCAGGCAGAAGACAGAGACTGCACTGAAATGTTTTTGCATTGCAGCTGAGGAAGACGCAGACTTTTTGACAAGCTCTTTAGAAGCTCCTCGAAGCACTTTGAAGTGTGATGTCAATAAATCTTTCGACACGGCAACCAACTTATCTTCAGCTCATCTTCAAGTAAATTTTGAGTGTCACAATAGAGTATACAAACCCTATTATAAGCAGCACAGTTTAATTGATAATATCCTTGCTGTCCCATCATACCTAGATTAATGGAAACATTTATGTCATCATTTTGAGTTCACATTTTCAGAGTGTGGGTTGTTGTTGTTGCATTTTTGCAGGGCTAGCAGGAGTTTTATGATCAATTTCAGCCTTTAGTAGTACTATATGAGGTATATTGGATGGCAAACCTATTATGCTCATTTAAATTGTTTTAATCTCTCATCAGATGCTTCCTTTTGTATTCACAGTTTAGCCAGGGATAGCATACATGGCAGAATTGTAGTGTCAGTGTTTGTGCCATCAATATCTGTGATTATTACAGGGACACTTCTCATCTCTACATCATGTTTGCATACTGAAATGATGCAGACCGAATGTTCTGGCTAAATGTAGAACTTTGGGTGAGATCGAGTTTGTTGCCAAGAAAGTTTGTTCCCCCTGCCCATTAGTGCCCTTGATCTAGTTATCCAGGGTATGTTTTTGATGTCATAACATTTGATCAAGGGATATGGGCATTATCCAAAATTACTGATTAATATGATCTTGATATAATTTCTGTAATCCATCTGGATAGTATTCTTTTACCTGCCAACTAAAGTATAATGCTGGAGACTAGTGACTGTGTTCAAATTATAAAGCTTTAGCAGAATTTGCGTTCTACAAAGTGCCAATGTTGCACACAAAACATGCAAAGCTATTTCGTGAAAAGAATATGTATTATTTTAGTATTCTTGGGACTATTTATGAATAAATGCAAAAGAACAGGTTTTCTTCTATTTTGATGTATGGAAGTATTTTGTAGTTGTTGCAACTGATTGACAATTGCCCTACATCAATGTCAGTCAGTTGCAATAAAAAAAGACAACAACAACACTTGATGCAAGTTTTTCATCAATTTGGAAGTTGTACATGTATATTGTGATGGTGTTGAAACTTAGTCCTGATCTTGTTTCCATGGTGATTTCTAACAAGTCAGGAGTTTCAACTTATTTTTAAGCACAGCGCTAATATGACATTGTTGGACTCTTGGCATGCTTGCCAAGGAGAATCTCTGGCACTATGTGTTTCATCTCAGTTGTGTTTGTCACTTTTCTTGGCTCCCAATCATGAGTATTATCTTCTTTGTTAAACTGTTACATTGTTGATTGCAATTATTTGATGAACTTTATCAAGAAACATCTCTCTTATGCTATGCAAAGGCTTAGCTCTCAAGATCTATTTCATTTAAAAATTTGCTCACAGGGGGTTAGAGCTTTGATTAATGATAACCCATTTTCAGTTATTTCTCTTTCTTTAGTACCCTAAAAGCTTACAGTATTTGATTTCTAGATTTTATCTTTGGAGAACTATGATATGTTTGTATGTACACAAAAGTATTTTTGTGATTTAATGACAGGTGTAAGCTTGCATTTTGATAAGTACATGCTCAAACTTCATAACAAGGTTGACTAAATATTTATCATTAGTGATTGCAAAAAGGAAAAGGGGAAAAATTCTGTGAAATCTTATCTGTTGATACAAATTTGTATCAAATCAGTTGAGGCAGTGACATTGTGAAGTTTGATTATTAAACTGATTTTTTTTTTATTTCCTTGAAATAGCTTAAAGGGATCGTATAGTTTTGGTTGAGACCTAAGTTCAGAATTCTAACATTTTTTGGTGAGATAATGAGAAACCTCTCATGAAATATGAAAGAGCATGTAATTCTATGAGGAATTCAACGTTTACTTAATGGAAATCGGTTTTGAAATGGCTGAGATATCCAAAAAAGAGCAATTCTAATAAAGTGTGGGACCCACACTTTATTACGATCGCTTTGTTTTACTTTGTTTTTGGATGTTTCAGTCATTCCAAACCCAATTTTCATCAAATAAACTTTGAATTCCTCTTAAAATGGTATGCTCTGTACTATGTGTTTTCTTGGTATCTCGCAAAAAGTTAAAAGCCCAATTCTCATCTCCACCAATACTGTACCATCCCTTTAAATGGTATTTGAAAGTGAAAATGTTCCCTTCTCTATGTTATCATGGTATCATCATAACTGGAATGTTACCATGGAAGCATGCACCAGACAATGAGTCCTGTGAGAATACCTTAGTGTGTGTGTGTGTGTGTGTTGGATGTGGTACTGAAGACCGTACAAGAGTCTCCTGCATCAAAGTGGTGGTGGCAGCAGCCTGTTGTTGAGATGCCCTTTCTCTGAAACCCTGTATCTGGGTCTGTCTTGTAGCCAGGAAGCAGGCTTTCCTTCCCTTCATCATTACTTCAATCCCTTCATTGCTGTTGCGCCATTATATTTCCAGAAACACAAGAACGGTTTTTGTCGGAAAAGAAGCATTAGAGGGGAATTGGCTTCTTTCAGAAGCTGAAAGTGCCTGTGACATCTTCTCGTCTTGTTGAGAGAGCAGCCCAGGAAAATAACAGGATACATTTGATTTAGGCCTGGAGGCATACAGCCAGAGGGGTCAAGTGTCATGAAGACTTTGTCTGTGGTTATTGCTTTGGTTTACGGCATTACCTGGCAAGTCTTGTATACTTTAAAGACATTTTCACAATGATTTTTGCTTGAATCATCTGACTCTGAGCATGATTGTCCTTAATGGTGATATTGTTTAAAAATGAAGCTATGAAAATATTGCCAATGAATATACTGAATTAAGGCTTTAAAAAGTGAAAGTCTGTGGATGACTGGATTTACTACATACTTGATTTGTTCCCATATAAAAAATGAATAAAATCATATAAAAAAAAATGAACCATTTTTGTAACAGTTTATAGCAAAAGGTTTCTTTGTTTAGAAAGATCAGAGAGAGGTACAAAAGCTATGGCACTGAAAATATCAAATATGTAAGACAGAATAACCAAACAAAACATGGAATGATAGATTCATGTTTCTGAGACACATTCAAACGTCGATATACTCTGTGAACTGTATAGGTCCTAGACTTTTGGAACTGAGGTACATGTATGTACAAATAGTGTAGTGTCCATGTTATCATAGGAGAAAAAAGCATTAATAATGCTTTTGGAACTAAGGTATGTATAGTGTAGTGTCCATGTTATCATAGGGGAAAAAAGCATTAACCCATTGAGAACTAGTCACAAGTGTTATGTAACACCCTGGTGTACTCGGGCAGGTGTTTGTGGGAAATGCGTGTTGTAGCAAATTCAGTCTGTCCTCAATGGGTTAATAATGCAATGCTGAGAAGACTGGGAGGTATTTTCTACACGCTGACCTATGAAATACCACATCTACTAACCCAGTGAGCCAAGTTCAAGCACTGGACAGAAAGTGAGGTACAATGTAGAATGGGAGTGATAGGTGAGTGATGCAGGTCAATAGCAGACCTGTGGAAAGAGGGTCAATAGGGCAGGTCATAACCTCCTAGTGAGGGAAGTCAATGGTATAATGATGTTTTTTATCTCATGACTTGAGACAGAGAGTCTAGATCCCAATGGAGGTCAATGCCATGGTAGTAGGGTTGGCTGGATTGAGGTGGAGTCATTGTCAAACATCTCACCCTGACTGATGTCTTGCAGTCTTTTCTCTCTTTGTTTCACACTGGTGTGTTTGTTCTCACTTGGTCATAAGACATCCCAACATGGTGTTTATATGTCAAATAATTTACTCTGTCAGCATTGTTTATGCAGACTGGAAACAGACATAAGATGATAAAGATATTTATTTTCAAGTATCCACTGAATGTCATTGTAGGTGAGTTGGAAATAATCAAAGGGTATAACATTTCTGTAAGTTTTGTACAAATTTGCTCATGTTATCATCAATCTCCCTTTTTTATTAGCATTTTTACTCCAATGTAATGTCTATTTTTCCTTAGGAAAGATCATTCTTTGAATATTCACACCCCAGCAGTATGTTTCAGTATTTCACTTTTAATAGACCTACTTTCTCAAGTCTAATAGTCCCCTAAATTATGGTAACTTACATACTATATACCTCTTTCCTTCCAGTTAATTATTTCATTGTGTTGCCGTTTGTAGAAATATTACAAATTTTTGCTACCTTTAAACCATAAATATGGACAATGTAAAGAGGTTAAAGTGAATACACACCATATGCCAGGAGTAGGTGGAAGAGATTTAATTCTTTCTCACAATATTTGTCCACTTGCCATCAATTATTCCCCACTGCTGTAACTCAAAGAAATCCATTATAAACCCACATGAATGTGACAAACATCCAAAATCAGACGAGTTTAAATACCACTCCCTAATATAACATGTGTCTATAATGAGTAATCATTCTTATCAATTGAACTTTACACGTGCCTGTCACAGCCAGTGTTTGACAGTATCACTTTACTCTGCTTATCCGTTTGTTGTTGTTATTGTTTCTGTTGTTTGGATAACATTTGAAACATCTTTTGAAAGACAATAACATTCCAGATAGTGCCCTAATGTCTGTGTCCAAAGTTCAGCTCAATGTCAATATTATTGTTGAACCTTGTAACATGTCATTTTGTTAATTTATCAGAAGCTAACAAAAGCCATATAGAGAAACTAGGTTAGTGCACTGTAATTCTTGAAGCATAATGTAATTGTACAATTGATATCTGCTATAAATTTCTCCATGAAATTTGAAATCCATAAATGAGATGATAGAGTGTCAGACAAAAAGTAACATCTGATTGTTATGAAACAAAACTAGCTACCTAATAAACAGTCTTGCATGTGAATAGGAATACGAGCATTCTCCGTATGAATGTTACTGTTTTTGTTATTAATGTTTTGCATAGATTGTCACTTATTTCATATTTTCCTAGAAACAGCAGATTTTTACGTTACCTTACTCAAGATTATCCTAACTCTGACTGTTTGTAGACAACAACAGCAACAACAAAAACCCTCCAGTGTAATCCATTTGTGCAATTTGTTTCGAATCATGTCTACAGCTATCCCCCAATCTATAAATGCTTTTCAATGTCTGCAAATCTGAAAGTAACTTTTCACACAACAGCTGTGACTCAAATTTTGGATCTGTCAATCAAGCTCACAGCTCTTTAAGACATATTTATCCCAGGGTACCGCTACATAAGGCCCGTTCACAAACAACGAAAATCGAAATTTCAATCGCGATCCAAATTTTGATTTTTTTTTCGACCGTTCATACACAGGGAAAAATCGCACTTCGTAGCAAGGAAAGAACGATCAGTGGCCAAACTGCGCATGCGCGAATCTTGCATGACCGAAGACTGACCCCGCCGCAGTCCCAATAGAGTTTCGCACGCGCTACGAACGATGGGATTAAAAATACCGATTTCCGAATCTCGATCGCGCTCACACACACGACGCTTGGCAAAATAATCGCGATTATTCTGAAAAATCGCACTAATAGTGCGAGTTGGATCGCGATAAGGATCGCGGTAATTAGTGAGATTTTTCTGTCCACACTGGAAAAAATTTCGAAATTTTGATCGCGATAAGAAAATTGATTTTTAAATCGCACTTTTTCCCTTGTGTGTGAACGGGCCTATTGTATCCACGCACCATACACATAATACCTAGGGAGCATGTGGTTTGTCATGGAAGTAGATACAAGGTCAAGATAAGCCTCACCTCCACATACTGTACATGTCTTTGTGGTCAAACTCCTCAGACTACAAAGAGCGCACCCATTTGTGTTAAAGGGATGGTACAGTATTGGTGGAGATGAGAATTGGGCTTTTAACTTTTTGCGAGATATCAAGAAAACACTGATATAGTACAGAGCATACTATTTTAAGAGGAATTCAAAGTTTATGTGATGAAAATCGGGTTTGAAGTGACTGAAACATCCAAAAACAAAGTAAAAGAAAGCGATCGTAATAAAATGTGGGTCCCACACTTTATTAGAATCACTCTGTTTTGGATATCTCGGCCATTTCAAAACCAATTTTCATCAAATAGACGTTGAATTCCTCGTAGAATTACATGCTATCTCATATTTCATAAGAGGTTTCTCATCATCTCACCAAAAAATGTTAGAAACCTGAAATTAGGTCTCAACCAAAAACTATACAAAAATGTGCCTTTAGTTTGCCTTGTAATACACAAGAAAAGGGCATGGAGCATGTTAAATGCATTGCTAAACCTGATATTGTTTTAACCTGTAAGGACTCATTATACACAGCTTAGAGACAGAAATCAGTGCCTTCAGGAAATACTCTCTTGCAGGCTACTTTCATTCAGAAACAATGAGGGCCACTATGTCAAACTCGTCCCGTAGAGATTGAAAAGTAACTTGTCCTCAGCTTTTCATGGCTGACTCGAAGCCACTTTGAAGCCAGTCACAAACTGAGTATACTGTAAAACCTAAGACATTCACACCGTGAAACTTTCGCGAATTGGAGCCAACAGCCTTTTAAATATCAATGACATTTTAATGCATTGCCTTAAAAAAAAAGACAACTTTTGCATGCATTTTACTTTTGTGAATCTTAGCTCCTTGTGAAATTCATGAAAGTTTCATGAATACAAAAAAATTCTGGTTTTACAGTAATCATTGCTTCAATCACACCCTGTTTACACATGGATGCAGTCATTTGAGTGTGATCAAATGTGATTTCCAGTACCTGTTGATCTCAGGAAAACAGAATGGGACTGAGGTAGAAAAGGGACAGATCAGGGGCCACTGGTGTATGTGTGTGGGGGGGGGGGGGGAGGGAGGACCATTGATCTTGACTGTATGAAGTATTCGACTTGACTCATACACAACAGTAGGACAGATATACAAATCAATTAATTTTCATTTCTCTGTGATCCAAAAACATTCACAGCATGAAACTTTTGTGAATTGGCACTGCCATTCAATGCATTAGATAGACAAAACCTTTCACATGCATTTACTTATTGTGAATCTTCGCTGCTCACGAAATTTGTGAAAATTTCATGCATGCGAAAATTTCTGGTTTACAGTAAATTTTTGTCATGTGTCCCCTCTCTGTAAATCTTTCGATATTCTATAGAGCTTTGGCATGATGGCTTTTATAGCAAACAACTTGTAGTTTTTAGCAGGAAAATATTTGACTCTTACTATCTCATCCAATGCTGTTATTCACTTTAACAAAAACTGGGACAAAGATCTGTATCAGTAACAGGAATCCCCTGGTTATTGACAGGCCAGAATTGACCTATACACCTGTCCTTTGCTCCTTTGATTTGTTCCGGTCGTGTGTGTGCTAGAGTGTCATTGCGTGCAGCTGAGGTGTAATGTTTTGATGGTGACATTGCTTGTCAGTTAATCTGTCTGAGATAACATCCTGCCTCCTGGCTGAATGAGTCCATTTCAGTTGGAACCACATCCTGCTGCCAGGAAAGATGTATGAATATTATCACTCCCATTGTAGCATGGCATCTTGGATGGAAGTTTAGCATTAATGGAGGATGTGGTGGGTATGGTGTGGATGATGTTGTGACTGGAGAGAAGGAGTGGTGGAAGTTGTTTGCCTCCACCCCCAAAGGTTTCTGCGGTCATTGTGTTTTTTTGGTTGTCCATCCACTCATCTGCCTGACCTCTCTTTTTCTTGTTGATACAATTACTGAAAGATCTTTCAATAGATTTTGTCACTACTTTTCCATGGTGCATAGCATGAATTAATACAAAAGTACATGAGATGTAGATGTGTTGGATGAGTTTTTTTTTTTTGACAAAACTCTTTGAGGTCAAAGGTCTAATGTCACTGAACTTTGGGGGAAAAAAAAATCTCCAGCTATGGCTTCAGCCAGGAATATCCAATGGTGGTATAAATAGTAGGAGGGATCAACTGAAAAAATAAATATTAACAACTGATGTGAATTATCTGTGGTTAAGATTAAAGGTCAATGAACTTGGGCTAAAATGTCATTCTTCAGCCCTGCCTTTCAACCAAAAGGTTAATTTCTAATGTCCTTTGAAAATGATGACATTCTTTTCTCTCTCAGAACATTTTTGGCAAGATGGTATTATTTCAATATAATTTGGTCACAAGAGTAGAAATTAGACAAATTTTGAATGATAATAGGTTGTATCTAGCTGAGTTTTAACCCGTTGAGGACGGTTTGATTTTGCTACAACATGCATTTCCCATAGACGCTTGCCCAAGTATACTCAGGACTTATCCTCAATGGGTTGAGAACTGAATCCTTGGCTAATTAGTGTGATGTATGATGTACATATGAAGTTTGTTGTATCATCTGCCTTTACACACCAGTTAGAGCCTGGCTATACTAAAGTAGGAAACACAAGAAGCAGGGCTGATATTGGTGTTTGATACCATGAACCGTCTGGGTCAAATCACTGTGTCCAGCAAGCAGCTTGTCTGTAGTCCTTCCGTTTGGTCAGGTATCACAACCAAATGAACTCTCATATGGGCTGTCAGGTTTGGATACCAGATGTTTGAAGGCTGTTTGGACCAAAATGGATTGATACACAAAAATAAATCAGCAAGTGCTCTGTTTGATACAACGCTCAGATAAAGTTCATCCAAATAAAGTGTTTTGATTACTTTTTTTTTTTGTGTGTACAGCAATAACCAATCATGAGGAGTGACATTATCGTAATTACTTCAAGAGAGCAGCACATTCATAACATGAATTTGGATGAATATGATGTTGTATTGTATGAATTTACAGTAAAAATAAGCTGTCAGTCTGAAGTGAGAAAGTTGAATCTAGAATCTCAGGGTTATTATCATTATTATTATTATTATTATTTTTTTTTTGGGGGGGGGGGGTGGGGGTGGGGAGGGGGAGGGCATTGCAGTTTGTCATGATGCTTCCACTATTGTGTGTGTTTGCTCTCTGCTAGTACTGTGCATGTTATATGGGAATGTACATTGTGGAAAAAGTAGGACACATCTTTATAATGAATATTGTTGAAATTTTGTATGATACTTCGCACGTGGCATTTGAATTCATAGGAACAGCTATGTTGTCATTCAATAACCAGTCTGTTTTCTTTCTTCCATTTCTTTTTCATGTCACCTTACATCTCTGGATTTACCTGAATTGTAGGTAAGTGATTTCATGTTGCTATCACCATGCTTTAACCCAAATGTTTAAGGAGTAGGACCCTATGTAACCTATTCATCCAGAGGGTGCCAGTGACATTTTATTATCAGTTAATCTGGCTAACATCGTACCTGTTTGCCCTAGACTTCATGAAGGATTTAGAGTGGAAAACTTTCAGTTTCCTTCAGTTCTATGTGACTTTGTGTGACTTATTTGCAGAGAGAAAGTAGTTAAACTGTTTAGATCTAATTCTCAGTTGTTGGCTAAAGATCAGATACGGATGATAGTGGGTACATCCTAACTGACAGATGAAGGATGTAAGCGTGAGATAAAGTTCTGGACCACTTTTTCCTTATCAGTCTGTCTCATTAACTCGTCTGTGTTCCTGACAGATTAAATCCATGTAATACAGGTAACTGGAAATGCATTTTCTCTGGGATGTGGTATTTTTTTTTTTTTTTTTTTTTGCTGACAATAGTTAAAGCTAAGACTAAAATCTTCTCCAGATGTAAAGCTTGTCAATTTCCTTCAACATTGACTAAGCTGTATATGTGCAATCTTCTTTGACTAATGCCATGAAAGGCACACTCATCAATGGTTTTTTGTTTGTTTGTTTTTTCCTCATGTGTCTGTCCTAAGGATGCTGAAAGCATCATTTGCATTTGAGAGTGATATTAATGGATTTGTAAGCAAAAAAAAAAAAAAAAATGAATGAAACCATGCCGTAATGATGTGACGTTTAGGGTGATTTCATGGATGGTTTGGGAATTGTTAAAAGAAGAGATGCAAGTACATTTTGTGACTTGTCTATGGTCTGGTAAACTTGGAATGTTTAGTAGTAATGACAGCATAGAATACTTTCATGGAGTCATAAGCTGATTGCTCTGCTTGGCCTTCACAGTGTCTTTGCTCCATTTGTCTCCCTTTAAAAAAAAGATATAAAGAGCATAAAACGAATAGAATCACAGCAGAAACCAATCGAGCATATATACTGTCCTTAAGCGGACAATCACCCAGATGTACATACCAGTACTCTAAATCTCCAAGTAAAGCTGTTAAAACTCTGTAAATGACAGGGAAATTATTTTGCACAATTCCAGACACACTGTGTGTCCTTGTGATGACAACTTATAGGCTGTTGTTTTTATTTATTGTTTTTGATGCAACACAACTTTGGTTGAGTGAAATTGGATGCGATGTTACTGTGTCTTTGTGATGACAACAAGGCTGTTATTGTTATTTTTTTTATGCAACACAACTTTGTTTGAGTGAAATTGATTGTGATGTTTTCTGAATCAGCATATGCATGGATGGTTTAGAGAATATGAAGCGAATAATCAGTCACAGTGTGTGATGTGACATAGCATGTATCCACAATAGAACCTTTCCAAGAAATGGAACAGTTTGAAGCTTGCCCCTGCTGATCATGAAGTATGTTGGCAGTACTCTGTTTTTATGCGACACATTGCTGTGTGTCGAATGAATTACCGTCCCAATCTAAATTTTGGTCTGTCATATCAGGAACTATACCATTTCTACTCATGCCTCATGTTCAGTTATACCATCACAGAGAAATATATATATATCTAATCGTTATAGATTCCAAAAGTGGGGAAGCAATCTGTATAGGTCTCTCAGAGACTGCAAAGTACGTTGAGGAATTTGAAGGCAAATATGGAAATTTAAAACACCAAATATAGTCCCATTTTTTGTTATTGCTGAAAAGTAGATTGAGCTTCAAAGTAATACTTCAACCATTCATATAGAGTATATCAAGTTTTAGGTTGTGACTGAGATGGAAAATGGGACTATTGGCTGGTCTTGGCTAAACTTGTACCATCCTCTCTGGTAGACTTTACTCAAGGAGTGGAGTTTCCTTTTCCCATATCCTGTGTGTTTGGAGAAGATTTATAAGAAGAGGTCAATAACTCCACAAAGTAGTCTGTGGATGTCATGGTGTAAGAACATGAAGGGATAAGAGCTACACAGTTTGTGTTTTGCAGCTTATCCAAACATGTCTTGAGAAAAGGATATCATTGTCAGAAGTAGATGGTATATTTGTAGATAGAGTGAAAGTATGTTTTGGTGGCAGTGGCAGAAAAGGAGCAACGTAGATCCAAATCATCATCATGCAGAATGAATATCAAGACAGTTTGTCAATCATTCAGATTTCAGTGAGACCATGATCAGTCACTATACAATATTTATAATACATGTATTTCATGTTGAATAGTTTTTGAAACTCAATCATTTTGTGTCTTTGAAACCCCATCAGACCATGCTTTATAAGGTTACTATATGGCTTGTAATTAATTTTGTTTAACAAATTGAATTGAATTGAATTGAATTGAATTGAATTGACTTGAATGGAATTGAATAGACCTGTTATGGGTGGAGTCAGTCTGAGCGGTGATCAATCAAGGAGGAGTCAATGAAGGCAGCACTCTTTTCACACATTGAGTAATCACAGCTACGGGATAACAGTGGGCAGTCACTCTGAAAGATGATGATCGATGATACATAAACACCAGGGCCCCATTTTATCAAAAGATATAATCAATTATAAATATCCTTACCTTACAGGCTGCCATAGACTTATGATGCAAATCAAGCGTAATCAATTATAACTCTTCATAAAACAGGGCCCAGAACTATAAAAGATGGAAAAACAACAAAAAATGACACAAGTTCTCTACCATTGGATGTGATCACTGTGTTCAAGAGTGGATGATATCTTGACATTCAGTGATTTCATATTTCAGGTTTGTCGTGGTATTAACTCTGGGTCTATCATAGATGATGAACCAAACTGTCCAGTGAGGCATGAAGGCAGATTTCATTCTTTGAAAAAAAAAAAAATGTTAGCAATCATTTTTCTAAAAAGCATTTGCAAAAGGATTTAGATGGTCAGACTATGAAATGATCAAGATGCCTCTGTGTTACTTTAGTTTTAAAGACATTTCTTACAACAGCTGTGTCAGAAACTCAATGACCTGCAATGATACATAAAACAGATGGTATGCTTACATGCCAGTGTGTACATGATCTGCTAGGATTGTCATAGAACACAGTGATAGAAGTGAATATAAGGCCAAATCATGCTTCACCTCCTTTATCATGTTGTAGAGATTAACGAACAACAACAACAACAAAAAACAACAACAAAACAAACAAACAAACAAACAAACAAACAACCAAAACCAGTTGTACTGCAAATGTGTGCTCAGAATTGATCAGAATTAGTCTGGAAAACACTACCTGACCTTGCTTGTGATTTGGAAAGAGGTGTGCTGGAGAAACATGATTCTGGCTTGCTTCAGATATACAAAAATAAATTGATCAGCATGAAAAGTGTTTCTTCACACTTCACAGATTTCAAACATTCACAAATTCCTTTCAAAGATGTGAAACCCTCTGTTATGGCTGAGGGACCATGATTCTCAGCTAGGCACACAGACTGCCCAGACAGTTGGTGGTTCGGAAAGATTTTCAAGACTTGATGTTATGGTGTTTTCTCTATGGGATGGCAACAAAGAATTTGAGGAAACTTAGTTTTTAGCCCCTGTCTCCCCAAACCACAGGTATTTTGTTTACTATAAGAGAGTAGAGAGCGTCTTAAAGCTGCTGTAAACAGGCATTGTGTGTGAGGGAAGATAAATACAGAGTGATTGGCATGTTGCTGTCTACTGGGTGATCAGCTGAAACCAGGTCATGGGTCAGCCTTGTTGTGATTTGATTTGAAGGCTGTGTAACTGTGAGCCAATTTTGCAACCTTAGTACGGTTCACATAGCGGTTTTATTTTCCAGGAGGAGACATAAAGAAAGATGCGGGAGGGCATCCAAAATAGCTCACAAAAACCTGAAATAAACATGTTTTCTCAGTTCTTGCAATGTTTATTTGCAATTTGTGTGATTTTCAATAGACCTGAATTTTAACAGGTATGTGACACTGTTTACTGTGGGCAAAAATTTGTCTCATATTGCTATACAACTTGCCCATCATCTCTAGCGAATTGTTGTTTGCTGTGGAATTTTAGTATACAGGGTTTTCTGTTTGTTTGTTTGTTTGTTTGTTTTTTTTTTTTGGGGGGGGGGAGGGTTTTAAGTTTATGCTATCAGTTCTCATTTGTGACTTGGAAAAATGAATATTTGTAATTTTTGATATTATGAATATGCATATATGCAAATTTGTGGAATCATGAATAACCCCCCACATGGTGAGAATCTTCTCAGAATCACACACCTGGCACTCGAGGAATGAATTCAGGTTTTGTCGTTTCCTCCTATTTGTTTGATGGTGATGTGGTTTCATTATCGTGGAGTGTCACAAAAATGACGTGTGAAGTTGTTTGTCACGCAGCTCCTTGAGATCCTGACAATTGGGGGCTTGTCCGGGAGTCAAATATGGGTCCTCTATAAAGAAAGATATTCTCTTCATACTCCATATTATGGAGGGCTATACAGCAGGGCTAAAACTGCTCCATTTCAAGCAATAGTGCACACTTCTCATAGATTATGTCCTATTAACTCAGTCTTGATGTTTTGGAATACTTGTATTGTTTGTGATATATACTGAGTAATGTTTGAAGTGCTGTCTGAACTGTCTTTCAAATATCAATGAATTAAATGGAGAAGGAATTGTTTATTCTCACTCTGTTTAGGAGTCTCGGTCCTTACTGTATGCCACTTCTGCCTGGATAAACAAACTTTTAGTGTTTACTTATTCCCTTTGATATTTATGAGCCTTCAAATAAGGCCTTTGTAAGGGAGACATGTTGACTGGGGTTAGAGTGGTGCCTGATTGTAAAGTGGCTGTTTGCACTGCAAATGCTTTCACCATTATACTCCTATTTAGGTCAGCCTTCTTGATGTATTTAAACTGCTCGCATCTTGCTTTTTTTGGTTTTTGATGATTCTTACAATGTCAGGAATAATGAGAAGTTGGGTTTTAAGCCCCAAGATTTCTTTCTTATTGTTATTATTATTATTTTGCATTTCAATTTTGTGAAGAATGGAAAACTTTCTAGTGTGTCAATGGCTGTTCCACATTATGTATGGTAGTTGTATACAAGTGCATAAATTGTGTCAGTTTGATGGATGAACTTGGATGTTTGAGTGTTGTAGATGAATAGGAAAGAAGTCATCCACCCAGAATAGATCTCTGGCTGGAAGGTCATGTAGGAAGCCCTGAAATGGCATCAGGATATCACATGTCAAAGGTCAAATCAAACAGCTTCCTGGTAGGGGAATCAGATACAAAAATGTACTTTTTGGTATGTGTGGGTGTGCATGTGTGCATGACAATGATTTTTTTTTTCATAATCTAAAAACCTATTTTGTCATTTTCCCACAGATATTGACTACAATATCTCATACAAAGAGCACCAGGAAAATGTTTCAGATCAAAATGCTCAGACTGAGTTTGCTTGCAGTGTGACCTGTGGTAGTGTACTGTATATCTTCTGTTCGGTGTGCACGTAGCTGTGGCACTGAAATCACATCATGAATCTCCTACAAGAAATTACGATCAACACATTCTGTTTTATTTCCACGTGCCTGGAGTAGCTCATGGCCATAAGACTTACTCAATTGCCTTCAAAGTTTGTGTATTCTTGGTAAGCAATTAGCAGGTTCTAGGGCAATTACCACCTGGATAATTACCCCAGACCCTTCCCCTGACCCTGACCCTAATCCTAGTCCTGAACCTAATCCTAACCCTAACCGTAACTCTTGCTTTTCTGTCATAACAAAGAGCTTGAAACAACCGAAGCTCCTTAGTCATAGCCAGATGAAGGAAGTCATTTGACGTGTAGGCAACTAAGAGGAATGTAGACCAAAATATACCAAAACCAAATATTTGGCCAATTCTGTGACAACAGTATTTATGAATATGAGTCTGTTGTCATCATATTGGTATAATTATGAAATTTTGGAATTAGTTTGTCCTTCAGTCAGTTCTCTTTATTCTTTATAATCATTCTTGTCCATATGTGTATTCATATGTTGCTATTCAACCATTCATAACAAAACAGTATATTTCTTATGAAATATATTTTGAGCTGAAGCTAAAAGTTTTTGTCTTTTGTGTAATCTTGTAGACCATGAATATACTGATTCCATGGCAAGTTTTAAGAGCAGAGAAATTTTCAGCTAGGTGGTCAGATTCTTGCAGGCTTCATAGACAATGAAAGCCTATTGCAGACTTGTAGTCATGTTCTACATGACATACATCCATACGAGCAGAAACTTGTATTCTTTTTTTTTTTTTTTTTCAGCAGGTCATATCAAACGTTGGGTATTTCGCTGTTGCAATATTTCCCATTGACTCTGGTCCTTTTCATTTTAAAAGCACTTTTATATTATATTTATATTTTGTTGGAGAAAAGAATGAAAATGAAATTAATTGGATTGAATTGGATTATATTGGGGGGGGGGGGGGGTTGAATTTGATGCAAGAGATGAACCTGAAGCTATTTATGACAGACTAGTGTCGGTTGAAACTGGAAAGACTTTCACACTGTATCTATGAAGCTACGAGTGTAGCTCTGTCTTCCAGAGATTTCCCACAATGCTTTACTAATATGTGCTGCCTTTAATGTTCTCCAGTCAATACAATGTCAAGAGAGCCATCCAAAACACTTGGTGATTTTTATTGACCCATGCCAAATATTTTCAGGTAAACCCGCTGAATTTTACACAAACCAGCAGAGTCTTATGACCAGTGTGTGATGTTTAATGCATGTGGTATTAAAGACATACATTTGTGCCATCAAAGATACACACTTATGTTATGATCAGTTCATTTGAGACTCACATGATATTTGTTTGCATTGCTGTCTTGTAGTAAGCTTTGCTATGTAAGCTTGTTTATAGATGCATCCTACTTTCTCTAGCTACTTTATATTCATGTATTCCTGACCTCATTTATTTCACATGTATCATTCAAGTACAATAATGTGGGAACAGACCAGTAACTTGTGTGATGCACTATATTTAAAGTATGGTTCCAGTATCAGGACACACATAGTGTTTAATACAATACATGAATGTTCCTTTGATCAAACTTTTCAAGACAAGCTCTTTTTTTCTCCTCCTCCATCAACTGCTTTTTTCAAGTATCAGGATTCACTATGAATACATCAATAGTTGATTAGGCTAGCAAGAGATGCCAGCTGTGATACTCTTTTTGCAGTATCTTGTGCTGTTTTATTGCCCAAAATACTGCAGGTTTCATTGAAAACAATATTTTCCAAATTGTATTACTACACAGGTTTATTTGCAGGAAAGGTAAAAATACTGTTTTTCCACCAAAATATTCCTGTTAAGCCCTCAAAATACTGCAGCACTTGTTTGAAAGCTTGGCATCCCTGGGCTAGGCAATCAATCTTTCTAGTAGTCTAAAGTCAAGTCAGGGCAAAGCAGTGTTTAAAAAAAAAGGGAAGAGGAAGATAATTGAGATTCAATAATGTTTTTAAAGTGATCAACAGTGACTATCCCCCTTGAGCGCTCTGCTTACAAATATTTTTGTGCATATGAATGATATATAACAACAGTTGGTCTACCTGGTATTGCTCATTTAACTGTGATTTCTTGATACGAAGTTTGCTCCCCCATTCCTATCACAGCTTGAAGATAAAAATGAATTCCTGTGTTTGAGAGGAGTAGAATAATCCCAATAATCCAGTTATAAAGAAAGGTTAAGGAGAGTTAGACATATTTTGGTCATGGCCATGAACTCAGTTTCCAGGCAGTGGAGTGGAAAACTCGGCATGACTCACATGGGACAGGGAGAAAACACAAAATCCTGTCTTTTGTCATAGTCTAGTGCTGGTCTTCCTTGATAGGAAATTCTCTGCAAAAAATAAGTCAGCCAGAATTATTTGTATCATAAGACTGTGTGATGTGTGCTGGATGTCCCTCTCTAACATACAAACATACAGCAAGGTGTCGTCTGTAAAGGTGAACTGTGAAGTGAAAACTTGCATCTATTCCTGTTTGTCTGTCTCTCCACACTCTTTATAGAAGGCATTGTCTGGGTGAGGAGAGATAAATCACATGCTCCTAAACCACAAGTCTGCCTGAACTCTTCATTGTACAGTGGCCTCTAGCTGGCACTTCTATTTCAGGTGCATAAACCATCCCATCTATGATTGCCTATAACCTGGATGAGTAATAGCCCGCAGTGACAGTAAAGCTCTTTCCGGTTTATACAGAACTAGCAAACAGAGATAGATAATGGCAGTGTATCAATAGATTTGTCTAAACATGAATTTTTGACATGATCTAAACGATGAACTCTCCGTCACTGTGTGCTGGTATGCTCGTTTGTAAAAGGATTTTTTTTTTTTCATGATTTTTTTTTTTTTTTTTTGGTGGCATTCTAGTAGGATGTTATTCTATTCCACAACATATAATTTGCTACAGAATATTTTATGAACATTTGTCATATTGATGGCCTTTATTTTTTACAAAGCATTTCTCATGTGACACAGAATGAACATGTAGTAGGCAGACATGACATACTAGTGTATATAATTTACATGACAGTTTTTAGCAAAGTGAAGGAAGGTGTATGAAGTTCTTGTTCATAAGAATGAATTTTATTTACATTTCTTTTTATACATATTTCTTTCTTTTATATCATTATTTTGAAAACAGAAGAACATTGAAAAAATGTTTAAAGGTGTGTTGATATCAGACAAAAATTAGATTAATGGCATTTTCAAGGTTGATTCATTTACATATGCAAATCAAATGGTATCACCCAGCACAGAAGTCTTCACAATGTTTTATGAAATTTAAAAAATAATTTCTTTTTATCAGTTGACTAAAGGGTTATAATGATCTAGTAATATGTTATGATAATGACTGTTAAGGGAAAAGGATTGGAACAACAATATTCCTACAGTATTGCTTAATATTCAGATCAGATTGGCAAGCATATGAATATCAGTTTTCCAAACATTCTGTTGGTATTATTACTATTTCTTTCTTCTTTTTTTTTGGGGGGGGGGGGGAGGAGGTGGGGTTTGATTTCTAAGCCGTACTGAAACTTCTTCATATGACATTAGCTGTGACATCCCAAACCCAACATTTGCAAATTATATAATCAGTTACTTTTCCCCATCAGATCTGTAGTGGAGCTTTAAGAGCCATGATAAATGATTTCCCTACCAGCCCATCCCATGTCCAAGTGTTTTCAGGGAGAGCTGATTGTTGGTGACAGCATGGAGGAGGATTCCTCGGTATGTAGGACTGGGCCAGATGGGCCTACCATGAACACATGACTGACTCCTTCCCCCCTGTCTCCCCGTGTGTATTCAGCATTGAACAAATTACTTTCATCAGAAATGATCACCCCCATTACCAGTTCCATTTTTCAAATTAGAAGTTTCTTTATGAAGGGGGAAAAATGTCTATATACTCGTTCTGACTTTCCACTGTTGTATTCTCTTTTGGTGCGTAGAGACCTTGCCAAGCTTGTGATGCACAACATATGAACAGCTTTGTCATTATTTGTAATGTTAATATTTAGAAGTTTATTTATTTATTTTTTTTTTAAAACATAATGTGCAAGTTAGATTGGGTGATGTCAGGACGTGACTGGTCCCCATTTTATACTTGCACACTAATCTTTACTTCCTCTCTTTTTTTTCTTCTGGGAGGAAAAGAAAAAGAATCCCAAGGCATCAAATTATGAGTTTTTCTCTGTCAACCCAACTGTAAATGTGTCCATGCGTTAATGATGTCTCATACATAATATCGTGAGATAAAATTACTCAGATTACTCATTCTATTTCTTGTATTTAATTTCTGCAAATGATAGTGAGCTGTATGATACACACACTGTCATTCCTTCAAGGACTGTCATCTACAGTGAGTGAGTCTTGAGGTAGGGGTTGGCTGCGTTCTAATTACTCTCGCCAACTGTCAGTGTCTAATGGGTGTAGCCAGTGCTACAGCTTGGCTGAGGAATTCTAGTTCAACATTCCACAAGCCTATCACTGTCACTGGCTTAGGGTATCATCATCTCATTCATTGTATTCAGTGTCTTGTGGTGCTTCTGTGTGGGGCATGTTTGGAGAATTCAGTTGAAATGAAATGAAATGAAATGAAATGATATGATATGGTATGGTATGATATGATATGATATATGGTATGATATGATACGATATATGAGATGAGATGAGATGAGATGAGATGAGATGAGATGATTATGATATGATATGATATGATGTATGATATGATATATGATATATGATACGATGCGATGCGATGCGATGCGATGCGATGCGATGCGATGCGATGCGATGCGATGCGATGCGATGCGATGCGATGCGATGCGATGCGATGCGATGCGATGCGATGCGATGCGATGCGATGCGATGCGATATGATATGGTACGGTACAGTACGGTATACGATATATATGATATGATACGATATGATATGAAATGATTACTGCCTGAAAATTCCTGTTATTGAATCTTTACTGACACTAATACAATGAATGAATGAAAAGGTGTGGTAATGTTGAAAAATGATATAAGTTTCTGTAATGGATGTTGAGGTACTGAGTTGCACTGAAGTAATCACTACAAACAGCCATTAAAACACGATGTTCTTACCAGGCATTTAAAACAAAATTTGTCCCCTTTCATTTCAGTCTTGATCTTGTCGGAGTCGTCCATCATGCTGAAGACTGGAATGTCAGATTAGTGAATATTGGTCAAAATACTGTATATTTCACTAGTCCATTAGCTAATTTAATTGACGTCATCCACCAAGCTGTGAATGAAATCCAATGACAATCTATTGGAGAAAAAAAAATTGAGGAAAATAGAGGTGTTTCTGATTTACTAATAAACTCTTTTGTATATCTGCTTATGAAAATATGTTTTACACTGTTCAGCTATTAGGAGTATGCAGACACAGAAATGAATTTTTATGAAAAAAAAAATGTTTTGATATTGCTGCATCTCTAGCTTTCTGCCTCCCATTTGACAGAATTCAGAGCTCACAATAAATGTCTAATGTGTTAATTATGCCTTTTTTTTTCTTGAAAGAAAACTAGTTTTTAGTTGATCACTGAAACAGGGAATGCCACATTACAGTGATCTGTCAATGTTGCTAAACAGGAAGCAGGCAAGAGTATAAAGGAAGGTGTGTTGCCATTGGTATTTCAGCTGAGTACAATACTCAATTTACACCATTCACTGTATCTGATGTGCCCTTTTCACCCTCCGGCTCACAGCCCATACAAACACATCAGACAAGTCATCCTGGCTCCATTTCCCCCCATATCCTTAGCCTTCCTCAGTGTTGTATCAGGACTGAGTGCATTCTGGGGTTTACAGGGAGCTCTGATGTCAATATTCCATTCCAAAACTGAGAGTCTACCCTTTCTAGCCAGGTCAAAGGTGACAAAAAAAAATTATTTCAGGCAAGTTTTGGTGGTTTCATGTTAGGCAGGCACTAGGATTAGGAGCAGGGGTGCCATAAAGCCTCAATATACGAGTAACTCTAGCAATGCGTTGTTGTTGTTGATTTTAAGAAGATATGAAAGTCTTAAGTTTTTGTATTTTCCTTGTGACTTTTTAACTGTGAATTACCAGTATTGATATGACATTTCAAATGACTGAGAATTAGCTGCTATGGATCAACAAAATATGTCATGTGATGGCCTTAAACCATATTTTCCCCCCTTTTTTTAAAGAGGATCATGAAAGAAGCAATCTCTATTTTGAGTCTTCGTTTCCAAAAATTATAATCAGGATTTTTGTTAAAGTATTTCAGTTAAATGAAGAAAGATCAAATTGTGGTTTAATTGCAGTGAAATCAATCTGAACTTTGACATG
Organism: Diadema setosum; assembly: GCF_964275005.1. Taxonomy (NCBI): domain Eukaryota; kingdom Metazoa; phylum Echinodermata; class Echinoidea; order Diadematoida; family Diadematidae; genus Diadema; species Diadema setosum. The sequence continues at coordinate 1,945,492 of NC_092694.1, read as the reverse complement.
CCGTTCTGAAGAGTCATCCAGAGATGAAATTCATGTCAAATGAAATAATAATAATAATAATTGCATTTATATGGCGCTTCATACTGAAGTTTCTAAGCGCACTTTGCTACTCATACAAATAGATTAGAAAACACAATAACAATAACAAAATCAGCGTTAACAGTAACAAAAGAAGAAGAAAGAAAAGACAAATACATGTGATACAATGGTACAATAATTGATAACTGTGTGCGCCTCCAGGAGAAAAAAAAAATTACAACTGATTAAACAGGTGAGTTTTAAGAAGAATTTTAAATGATTCGACAGATGAGGCATTCTGAATATACAGAGGGAGTTTATTCCAAAGAGTGGGAGCAATGGAAGAGAAGGCTCGGTCACCATAACGGGTTTTTGTACGTGGGCCATGAAGTAATTGGAGAGAGGAAGATGAACGGAGGGGTCTGGCAGAAGAGGAGGAGCGGAGAGAGACTAGGTTTTGAAGATATATGGGTGCAAGATTACGTGTGATTTTGTACGTCAGAAGTAGGATCTTGAAAGTAATACGGGAATGGACTGGAAGCCAATGTAGTGAGCGGAGAACAGGAGATATATGGTCATGTCTCCTACTAAGGGAGACTAATCTAGCGGCTGAATTTTGGATACGTTGGAGAGGGGATATGTGAGAAAGAGGATGAGTTGAGAATGGCTGCTACTGTACCTTCATTGCATACAAACATGTATAAGCAGCAATAGCATTATATTATCAGAATGGGAATTGGCAAGTCTACAAATTCTGTACAATGTATTCTAGTAAGTAGTAACAGTGTAAAGTTTAAGGCTACATACTGGCGCTATACACTATAAAAATGGAAATTTTCACATACCTCGCATGACATGAAACTAGCACGAAAATAAAAGGGCACAAATTTTAACGCTTGCCATTAAATGCATTGTTATATTTTGATTCAGAAGATTTACAGACACATGAAAGTCATCTTACCTTGCATAGCACGAACTATTACACGGGCTAAAATTTCTACTTATACAGTAGTATGGTATAAACCTGCATTTTTTTGCCAGTATACAAAACCACTTCAACCTGCTATAGTTATCTGTTACTCATCAAGTTACATGTCATATCCTCAGTTCTTGCTTTTGTACACCCCCCGCCCCCGCCACCCAAAGAAGAAAGAGAAAAAGACAAAGAAGAAGAAGAAAAATAACTTTGTTGAAGTCTTCCCCAGAATTCAAGTTGACATTGTTGATCTCTCTCATTGAGTCTTGAGAAGTCTCCAGGCCAGTACCTGACAGGTTGCCAGCCATGTTATCACTCACAGCTCTTTGCTTTCCTTACTGCAGCTAATCCACTAAACCTGTGGTCACTTTAGTCATCAGCAATCAAGACATCAACACCTTACAGCCTTCTACGTTTCTGTGTCAGATATATTGTAAGCCTGATTCAAAGTCAGATCTCATGCAGTGTTCAAAATCTGCCAAACCCTCACCCATATGAAAAGATTTTGTTCAATTTTCCCTGTTTTATGTGTATAATCGATGAATTAGAATTGGAACAAGAAAAGTCTATTCATATGTATGCATTTAAGGGGAATGTGATACTGTAAGTTTGCATTGTAGGTTCCTTCAGCAGTGGACCTTTCATCAAAATTATGTTTTTTCTTCATGAAATAATAGATATTATCTGCATCAAAATCATGCGTTTTCTCATGAACTATAGACAGTATAATTCCCAACATTAGGGAGTAAAGTCAGAGTCTTCCTGTATCATGTACACATCTCATTCTATAAAGCAATAACCGAAGTTCAGGAAATTGTGTTATCATAGAAAAGTTTGGTAAAAACACAATGTGGGTGTTTGAAAAGGAGGGAATGCTTATTAGGTGACTGACTGTCAATAGTACTAGAAATGAGTGTGCTGTATGTAAATGGTTAGAAAAAAAAAGAAACTTCTCTCCAATATGCAAGGTGTTGAAAGATTTGATTTATAGTTCATGTTCAGTATGCTAGACTGAATGAAGACCAGATGCTGTGTTGATTGATTGCAACAGTAATCTATGGAAGCTTGAACATATGGTGAGAAAAGTGACTTGTTGAAACTGCCCTAGACGCCTTTTCAGAATGTGCTTAGGCTGTTTGTTTGGGACGAGAAGTCAAGAAACTCATAAAGGTGCCTTGTTTCGTAAAGATGAAAGAATAAAAAGGTGAGAAAGCAACCTTTAGACACACACCTAGGTACCTTAAAGATAATAAAAAGTTTTGGTACCTCAAAAGTTTCCCTGAATTTCCGTGTTTCAGGTTAAAGTACCTTTCAAATAACTAACACTGTGAGACTTACTCGCCCCAAAGTGCTCTCATTTCTTAGTAATCATGCAATTAACTGCGACCAGCAGCCCCATACGCATAGCGTAATGGGGCTTCGCATTGTAGCATTCAGGATCATGACAGATTTAGTATCGCGGGTAAATATAAACTTAAAATCCAAAAATTCTTCAATTTGAAGACTTACCAATTAAGTTGAAGTCCTGAAAACAGGCTTCGGGCAACGTTTGGTTCCGCCAATAGTCCCTTTCTGTTCGAATTGATTACTGAATGTGACTCTGTCGAGAGGACCTTGGGAGAGCTACATACACTGATTACTACGGCCAGCGCATACGCACACAATCATCACATGCGAACAAATTTCAAATCCACGAACGGATAAGATGTTTGTGTGCGCATGCGCTGGCCGTCAATTCAGTGTAGCTCTCCCAAGGTCCTCTCGACCGAGTCACATTCAGTCATCAATTCGAACAGAAAGGGACTATTGGCAGAACCAAATGTTGCCCGAAGCCTGTTTTCAAGACTTCAACTTAATTGGTAAGTCTTCAAATTGAAGAATTTTTGGATTTTAAGTTGATATTTACCCGCGATACTAAATCTGTCATGATCCTGTAAGCTACAATGTGAAGCCCCATTTAGCTGTACGTATGGGGCTGCTGGTCGCAGTTAGCTACTCAGTATGCGTATGGGGCTGCACGCTGCTGGTCGCAGTTATCATGCAATAATGGTTTCGTACAATACGTGTACTACCTCGCCGCCGTACGGCGGCGGCTCTGGTACGAAACCATTATTGCATGATTACTAAGACATGAGAGTCTCACAGTGTTAGTTATATGAAAGGTACTTTAAAGGTCCAGTTTACCTTTGGGAGCAGTGATTTCAAAAATGTTCAAGATATCACATTTGATGCATATGTGTAGGTCTGCTGTATCATAAAACATCCTACCATATTAAATATTTGCAATGAAACCTAAAATATAAGGAGATATCAGGGTTTTCCTTCATAAACCGTAACTGTATACGGTTTAGTCTGGAAACATCTTTATTATAACTATTGTTCACATTTTGTGTATTTAACAACACTTAACATCGATTATACGGATTCAACTTTTGACAGTGGTCGTTTCTATCCCTAACTCACATTTTAGAACTATTTTAAAGCACTAATGATGGGTTTTTGTTTCATCTGCAAATGGTAAATTATGCCTTTAACCTGAAACACAAACTAAGACAAGGAAATTCAGGGAAACTTTTGAGGTAATACCAAAACTTTATATTATCTTTAATCAGAATAAGAAGGTGACTTGTTTGAACTTTCCATGGCACCTAGCTCCTGACAAGAAGGTGAGTTTCAACAAGTTACCATCTTGCTGCACATTTACGTTTCCATGGTAATCAATGATAGCCAAGACTTAATGAGAGTGACTGGACAAGCGCCAGAATTATCCAAGGTTTAGCCACCTGAAGATTGCTGGACCTTGGTATGGCTGGATGTGTCAACATTTCATGTTCGGTCCTACTCTTAGAGCCAAAAGAAACCAGTGGTCTTTACTCTGATGAATCATGCTACTTTTTTTTCTCTCTAAATTCCAGATCACTTAGCTGTCAGTGATCTATTTTGACCAAGGCAGCTGTTTACCAGGAGTCTCTGTTTGGTTGTTTAGTGTGCAGGTGAATGGGACACCACTGAATGAGAATGACTATGACAGCTGTCTCAGTTTGTCTGGATGGCAGATGATTTACCGATGCCACAATGTGCAGAAATCACAAAGCTTCATTCATACAAATGCAGTTAGTTTTCCTGCTCTGGTGTTCTATTCACAGCTTGGTGTGAATCAGACAGAGATGATGATCGTTTGCAGACAGCCAGCAAATAAAAATAACTTGTTATTGTGTTCGTTTCCAGTCATGTTTCTATTACAGACTATCTATAGATGTTCATCTCTGACTACAAATCATAAACAATCTTCTGTATGCTGACTTTATCTTTAGAACTGTAGTTCTTACCATCCCTTGGTATGTATACCTGAGGAGGATATTTTGGATTCAGCGGTGTGCATCTGCTGCCACTGCATCATTTGCAAGCTTTATAGACCTATATGTACTAGGGTTGTTGATTTCTGAGGATCTCATTGCCTGTACTCTTCTGAAAACATTTCTCAGTGGATTTTTTCAAGATGTGAACAGAGGAACCTGGGAAGGCCCTATATCATTGTCAGATCTTGACCTGCACTAATTTTGGTTATGCTGCCCCCAATGTCCTGCCTTTTAATCTCACATTTAACCACTCACATGATTGTCGGGAAGTCTCGGCTTGCAAAAGAATTGATTCACTTTAAATAAATGGTGTATTTTACAGTGCTCCCTGTTTTGTCACTGTGAGTTTAGCGGGTAACCAACAGGTAATCAGTGTGAAAGGGGTGTTTGCTGTCTGAAAGGGGTATGAGCTGTCTGGTGCATTTCTTGGCTGCCTACCTGTCATTTGGCTCTTTGTTGTAATTCAAGACAGGTACTTGACTACATTTCTTGCCATCCATAACAGAGATAAGTTTCTACATAGAAGACATATGACATTTGAAATCAATCAACTACTTGTGACTTCTCACAAGATCATTATATCTGTGACAATACGGTCATAAATCTCAAAGATATATTCCTATGCTACCATCTGATTCACCTCTGTAAATCCAGGGCTCACCGCACAAATGGATCAGTGTGATGTTTACACACATAGTATATCATCCCAGTATCTTTCAATGGGTTTCTCCTTCAGTCTGTATAGTGTCATGTGTGATACTAGGCAGGTCTCAATGGCAGACAGAATCCTGTATGGAAGGAGGTACTTATGACATGCTCTGTCAAGCAGCAAATTACCCTCTGTGCAAATGTACTTTGCTATTTCATCCTTATAATATGCAAAGAAATGTAGAATATGACCTTGCTTTGTGACAAGCCAGACTGGATGATTCTGAGGATTCTGATAATAGAGTCAAATAACTTAATGCAAAGTAAAATGATGTCCAGCTGTCGCTGCAAAGAAGCAATAACCTGTAACATGTGAAAGTGGATGAACAACAATGCAGAAAAAGAGAAGCAATGTCACAACAAATTTTAAAGTGCTGCAATTTGCTTTACATTGAACTTCAACAAATATAGGCAAGTTTTTTATGTCTTTATTTTTTGCTTTGAAAAAAGTAGTCTTAAGTTTAAAAGCCATCACTATGGTAACACCAGCACCTTTTGCACAATGTTAACCTTTAGATGCATTAACAATTCATCCATTTCACCTGTGGCTGATGGTGAGCTGTCGGAGGTTAAAAAGATGTTAGAGTTGAGAACATTACCAATATTCCAAAAATGTGCAGTATCACAGCCCCATTGCATAAAACTATGGTAACTTTCTGATAAATGGTCACTTTGCAATCAATGGTAGCCATCAATGATTTCTTGGTTTTGATTGGGTATAGAATAGTGTTGCTATGGTAGTTACAATTGATTACAGATTTATAATCAATTGTAAATTTACCAAAGTGTTATGCAATTGGGTCCTAATGGACTGTTCACTTTTTGAATTGTATGAGAAGTAGCATCAAAGAGTACTGGAACAGTATGCCATTTTTGTGATCCACAATGTTGACATCAGAAAAAAAGAGACTAACACCTGAAAACCCAGTGAAAGAAGTTGTTGCTCTTATTCTCCCCCTACAAAGCAGTTTTCTTCTCTGCTGTCATGAGTGATCTATTGAGCTGTGAGCTGCAATCAAAACTGATTTATGAGAACATGATGTTGGTGGGAAGGTGATATATTTGATCAAAGCTTACAGTACTTTGTACACTTAAAACAACCCCCAGCTTGGAAATAATTATTACCTTCAACTCCTTCCATACCAAATATTGTGATAGATTTAAAAAAAAAATGTGATTTAATAAGCCATTACAAGTAAATTATACCTGTGCAAAGAACAATACACATTTTTGTCCTCAAAGATTTTGGTTGTAAATTCATTTCATGTAAAGTACCATTCCATTCAAACATCATCTGTGAAATATTTATACCTTGTAATGTTTTTATGTTTTGCAATCCTCAAGGAGAATGCAGGAAAGAGAGTTAAGTGTCACACTTGATTTTTGCAATATCTTGTAAAGTCATGGAGGTAATGGTACTTTTTGCTTGAATATCTCACAAACTATTTGGTGTATTCTCATATGACAAATTGCATTCTTCTGTTTTGTTGTTATTGTTGTTTTTGCCTGTGCTCACAGGCATAAATCTTTGATGAAATGAACTCAATTTCCTGGTCCCAAGGACCTTAGTATGCTGAGATGCCACTTTATGTAAGACATGATCGTGATAATGGATGAGGGATTTCATTTTACAGCCATTACCATGACCAGTTACCCATCTCCACTAATAAGAAAAGATGAAGTCAATAGCCCTCCTGCAATATTTCCTGAAATATATAAAGAGCATGTCCCTTCAGACTCCCATTATATCAAATTTAGATAGATATCCTAGGTAAATGACTTTTAGAATGTCTCCTGTATTTCCTATAATTTGATTTTGTTTTTGTGTTTGTTTTTGTTTTTACTTTGAATAATATACAGTACATTGTATATCTCTCACTTTATTTCAGCTTGCCACACATTGACTGATGTGTGAACTGTAGACTTGAATACAAAGTGAGTTGTCTTCTTCACTACACAGGTGCATTGTGATGGTATCCCATGATGCCTTGGCACCAAACATCAACTATCTACAGAATGAATACATTGTATGTAGCCATTAATGTGATATAACTCAATCATCAGTGTAATGAGTGTATTGTAAGCAGTGTTCCAAGCCCCCAAGAACATCTTATGCTGTTGAATGATGAGCCCATGGAAGAGTGCATCAGTGGCCTAGATTCAGGCATTCCTATCTGCTTTGTCATCAGTGAGAGCGTGGCAGTATATTTCGGTCTGGAGTCCCTGTTTATGTGGTGGTTTCAATCTCAAAACATTTATTGAGTGATTGTCTGTTACTATTCTCCCACGAAAACTCTTGACCTGTGAATAGTTAAGCTAGACCTCAGGTTTGTGAGGGTCTGGTTGGACTGGGGGTGACTGCTAAATCCAGTCTAAAAAGGGTGGTATCAACCTAGTACCCTACCAGATTTCTTCCTTGCTTTGTGAGGTTAAAGGGACTGTACAGTACTGGTTGAGGTGGGGATTCATGTTTTTATCATTCCTAAGTGAGATAATGAGAAACCCCGTATGAAATATGAAAGAGCATGTAATTTTAAGAAGGATTCAACGTTTATTTGATGAAAGTTGGTTTTCAAATGGCTGAGATATCCAAAAAAGTGATAATAATAAAAGGCGACAGGCCACGCCTTTTATTAGGATCTCTTTGTTTCACCTCGTTTTTGGATATCTCAGCCATTTCAAAACCGATTTTCATCAAATAAACTTTTGATACCCCTTAGAATTGCATGCTCTTTGACATCTCATAGAGTGGATTCTGAATATCTCGCAAAACGGTAAATGCTAAATCCTCACCTCAACCAGAACTGTAAACACCCTTAAGAATTGCTGTTTCTTTCTAGATTCGTCTCCATGGTCTGATTTTGATTAGACTTGATAGAATGAATAGAATTCAGTTTTATTTTGAACATTTGTTTTTTTTTTTTTTTTTTTGTTGTTGTTTTTTTTTTTTGGGGGGGTTGCCATGACAATCATACAGCAAAAGGAAAAAAAAAAGAATACAGATGCTGTCATGTCATATTCATATGAATAAAGAGACACATTTGTTTTGACCAACAATGTATATTACATTTGCACTGATATGAAAAATGAATAGAGAACTAAGTTAGTATAAAGAATACCTTTAGACAAAGGACACTTACTAATATCACTTTGAATTTGTGAAAAAAAAAATCAGCAATGGAAAACAGCATCGTGATGTATAAAAACTAATGTCATTGTGTACTGTTATCAATAAGAAAGTTTTAGCTGATCAAGTGATATCATGCTTATCAGTTGTAATTAAAAAAAAAAGATAAAGTTGACAATGATGTTATCTCTGAGAGTAAAATCAAAAGAATAATGGCAGTACTGATGCCAACAGATGCCAGAAGCTGATGGTATTGCCTTTGTCAGTCACAACTGTGGTCAATTACACCATACTTTAGCTTTGCTTTGTTCATGCTGTGTTATGACCAAAGAACATTTGGAACCAAAGAGATTGAGGTCCAAAATAGATTGCATTCTAAAAGAATCTTTGCTAGATTAAACAATCTCTGATTTAGTCATCAAAAAGTTGGTTTCTTGCTAAAGCTTATGAGTCAGCCATTGTATCCACTTGGTATGAATAGTAGTATTACCCAGAAATTGATATCAATCTCTTCATTGTGTGGTTTGATCTTAAGCTTGTCACATGGCCATCATTATCACTCTTTTCCTTTTTATCATTGTATTCATTTCAGCCTCTTATGATGATAACTTCATGGCGCTGCTATTTAATCCCACATCTGCTGTGATATATTGGTGAACAATGAGCCGACAGTATTACCCCCTACCAGTAGAGAGCTGTAACCACAGTTGGCAAAGTTGTCAACCCAAACATTTGAATGGATGTATTTTGTCCCCTAAGGAAACAAAGAAAAAGAAGACCATGCTTGATTAATCATGAAACCTTTGTTGTGATACCACATTCTGCTCTGAAATTTTAATCTATGCACTATTATTTCATGTCTCAAAAATATGACTGAGGCATTCAAATTCCAAATATTCTCATTCACAAACTTTCCTTGCAAAATTATTGACAGTTTTGATCTTGGTACATGTTTTTTACATTAGGTCTTATGAAGTCAAATCATCTTGGTCAAGGACTTCATATGGAAGAAGTGTTTGATTTGGTCAAGGTTTTGAAATCTTTGAAACTAGGTCAAGGTCCCTAAAGCACCCAGAAGTCAAATGCTTGCAAACCTTTGTAAAGGAATGTCATTTCCTATATTAACAAACATAACACATGACATTCATTGGTGTCATTGCCAATACCATTGTAATAAATGTTTGCTGTATTGTTACCTGAAAACAGTACGAAGTAAAATTCCTCTCCCTTATTCACCAATGGTAGGCTGAAAGGAAGTTCACTTGAAAAGTTTCATCACTTCATTCATTTCAGGTGTTGAGATTTTTATACTTAATAGTTAGTATGCAGTTTTAGAGAATATAATATGGTAGTAGTGAGAGAGAAAATTTTGTAGCCAGTATTATTCTGCCATTATCTCTGTAGATACCTTTTATAGTGAAATAGCAGAGAGGGGAGGGTATGGAATATAGCTGAATGTAAATCAGCCTGTAGTACATGGTATGTACCAAGCATATTGTCATTTACACTTTCACAATGTCTCTTTCATTGATTTTCTGACAGTGATTTAAATAGAGTGTTTGTGACTACTCTTGTATCAACACTACCAACATTGCCATCAATATCCAGCTTTGCTGTCAGGGTTTCATGCTCTGATAGAATTCCTGAGGAAAATGTATAAATAAGAAAACTAGAAAGCAGAAAGCCAGTGAAAATGGTGGAGTTGAGACATCCATGGAGACATCCATCCCCACATGAACGTGAGTTATGTCCTCCAGGGTTGTGGAATGGCCTAGATTCCTCCACACATCTCTCCAACTGTGAACTTGGGTATGTGCAAAGGTCATCAGGCCAGTCAAAGTCTGTTTGGCACAGACTAAGCACCATATAAACACTGGTGTGAGTCATATATATCTCATTTTGAGGGAGATTGGTGGGTGAGACATACGAGCAGGTATTCCTCCTATCATCAGACAGTTAGACTCTTTAAACCAGTAGGAGGAGTTCAAGTTGGCAGAAGGATTGCATGGCTGTTTGTCATGTCATGTCTGCCATTTTATGAACATTGTAAGGACAGAGTGAGTTGACAAGAATTTGTACCAACAAATTTTTTCTCACATGATGTTTGATGGATTGCCCCATCTGTCTAGGATAGAGCATTTGTCATAATACCTGTAGCATACAAAACATGTATTAAACAAGAACTTTACAATATTCAAACATGAATCAAACATTTGTTTGATTACAAATGAGATCAGGGATGAACACTGAAGTGATCTCTTCCTTTGCTCAGAGAGCTTTCATACTTTATGAATAACTTGCATTTTAAACTAGTGTTTCTAAGTGTGTTTCAGTCCAATCCACCCATATTTGTAAGTCTGAAAGCAAACTTGAATCATATTTCTCCTGAACATGTATCTTAAATCATGGCCATTTGTTGTCAGGAGATGCTTTGTAATTGAGTTTTGCTTATTTCAAGTGCTTTTAAATACATTTCAGTGGTGTGATTACAACAAGTCTATCTAAGTGTGAGCGACAACTCAGGCTATGTAGAATCAATGCTGATTATAGACGGTGATGATGTTAGACGAGAAAGTTTGCATGGCTTCTGCTGGTCCTACCAGACTCCTGGCTACCAGTGGTCCTCAGAGGCTCCTGGCATGTGTTACTAATTTAGCCCCTCCTTACTCTCACTCTCACTCTCGCTTCGGTGGTAGCAGCTACCACCAAAGGACCACAAATGTCAGACTTGAATGTGGGACTACACTGCAGGGGATTCTGACACTTAAAGGGGAGATTTGGACAGTTAAAGGAAAATTCAGACACTTTAAGGAAGGTTCTCTCAAGAGCAAGTTCCTGTGCCTGAAAACAGGAATGAAATTGAGTCGTATTTTTTGACGCACTTGAACAGTGTAATGATTATATGAGTAAATCATAAGATATTCCAAGTTTTGGGCCCCCACTAACATTTCTGACATCAGTGGGATGCCCACACTATCATCTTGTCACACTCTTCCAAGCATTTTTTTTTTTTAAACTGAAAACTGATCACTAAAAATGTTTCTTGGCAAGTAACTTCTCCCCAGTAATAAATCATAAACATATTTCCAGACATCTCTTGTGAATTCCTTTTGTTCAATCCTCATGGAAAGTGAAAATGTTTACATCTACGGTGTACATGTAGGTGAAGCTAAAATCAAAGCCTATGGGATGGGATTCAAGTAACTGTTCATAACTTTGATCAGATCAGCACCTGTACCAGCTGTAGGCAACACCTGGCACCCTGTGATGGTCAGAAGGACAATTACCACCAAGGATTTCTTGCCATAAAATAATTTTTGGGGACAGTAAACCATGACCTGTGAGTTAGGATCAGGGATCTGTAAGGTCATGAGTGTCATTGTGATGTGAATGAGAGCAATGCAACTTTAGGTACATGCAGTGCTGCTTAGCCTATTGAAGACATGCTGATTTTGCCATTGCACACATTTCCCATAGACACCTGCCCGAGTCTACTTGGGTCTCGTCTGTCACAGGTTGATAGATTAATAGAGGATAGTCTGTGCACCTGCCAAACGTTATCCCCCTGTGGCTAATCAAAATTAGTTTGCACACCTGCTGTTAGCAATATATTTCTTTTCTGGTATTTTGATCTGTATTTTGTTATCTAAAATGTTGCAATAATTTGCCCTGCACTGCATGGTATAAGAATGTCAATGGCTTGCTAAGAAACCATCGATTTTCTAAATTCTAGAGGTGAAGAATATAGCATTTTAGTATGTTTGCTTTTGAAATTTTTGAAATATCAAACTGCTAATATTGTTAGATTTCATTCCCTTTCCACCAGCATATAAAAAAAAGAAGAAGATGACAATGTGCCTGACCTTTGGCAGTAATATCTCTAAGCTACAATGTAGCATGGGAGAACTTGTGTATATATTCGTTTAGAACCAAATGTGGCCCATTCCAACCTGTCAAGATATATGTGATGACAGACTAGTGACTCTTTTCATTGTCAGCCAAGACTTCCAATCAAGAATGCAATGTTTCATCCACTAACAAGTTGGCAAATGGCTCTCCTTATGGCTTGACCTTTGAACTCCAGTAAACCTTTTCCTTTCTTCCACAGCACATCACCTTTAGGGTGTACAATGCTCATGGTCGACCAATTTGTCTTCATGGTTGATGTGATTTGCTGTGTCCTTGTCACAAAGTATAACTTCAGCTTTTTACCTCTGTCCTTTCACGACTTTCATGACATCTAGTGACATACCAGTTAAGAGGAATAAACATTCACGGTCAATTTGACAACGATGCCCCATAACTTTGAACTGCAAATTTTAAACAATGAGAGAGAGAGAGAGAGAGATAGACATCAAAGTTAGAAAGAATGAGAGAGACATGGGTAGAATGAGAAGCTATAAATGATTTCAGTGGATGTGACTGATGATGAGTGACAGTTACTTCTTTTTTGCTAAAACAGTAAAATTGTGGAGGTCACATGACATATGAAAGGGAAAGAATGTCAGTCAATTATTACAATAGTTCAGTTGACTGTCTCTGTGGGCTGCACTGGCTAGGGAAGCGTCATTTGGATGTACTTTTCGTCACTCCTGGTGAAAAAAACCCAGCATATGTTAGTTTCCTTATTTTGGAGATTAAAGGGGAACTAGTAACTGAACAGTGGGAATGCTGGAGGATGATTGTTCCAATCCTTATGGGATTCATTTAAGAGTGCATTATATATCTATTGTTGTGTGAAAATTATTTGCTTCAGAATGGTCTCATATTCAAGTAATGTGCAGTTTAATGTTTCCAGGTTAGCGTGCCTGGTCAGTGACGGGGCATTAATCTGCACATTACTTGAATATGAGACCGTTCTGAAGCAAATAATTTTCACACAACAGTAGATATATAATGTACTCTTAAATGAATCCCACAAGGATTGGAACAATCATCCCTCAGCATTCCTACTGATTCCCACTGATCGGTTACTAGCCATCCCCTTAAAGTGAGTAACAAAAATCACTCAAGAGATAACTATCCTTGCCAAAAGTGCACATATGCACTATCAGTGCAACCAGAAACTAATCAAGAACCATTAATCAGCATACAAAGAGTTTACCATAAAGAGGAGGAGATAGGAGAATTCAATCTGTATTTAACCATTGGATGACTGCGATCTTTTGGTTACCATTGGAGCAGTGCACAAGAAATGGCAAAGTCAACATGCAGCTGTTGTATCTTCTTTTTCGATGCATTCACTTGTCAGCATGTAAACTTGCTTTAGTATCATAGGCTTTATCAAATTCTCCAAAGACCTGGAGCATAGAGCATATAATGAGTAAGTCATGCCATTGTTTGTTGGTGTAATTGCTGATTGGTTTTCTTCATCCTTCAATGCCATGCTTCCTGTAGACTTTACTTGATGACCAATAGAAGAACTAATAAAGAGTAGAAAGACGTCTATTCATGTCGCATATGCCTATGTGTTATCTAAATAGGCCTAACTGCTGTAGTCATCATTTGAATCTTCACCAAATGTTATGATAAATAAACTTCCAAAATGAAAACTCTGTAGAAAAATGAGAGTATACCCATTACGTATTCATTTTGAGACAGTGGAGTCACTACAATGGTAGTGTTTACGCTCAATTATTTTTGAGCTTGATAAAGAGCTGATTTTGCAAACATTCACTGTGCTTTGTTAAAAAACTATACACCTCTGTTGTAGTGAGCTGTTCAGCGTACATACTTTTGCAGTTATGCTTCCCCAGGAAATGCAATTAGTTAGAATCACTGATCGTTAACGTGATTTGATAGTAAACGCACCTTTTTGTGCATTTTGAATCAGTGATTTGAAATGCCATTTTGTGAGTCGGGATGCAACCGTGTTTTGCATTAACCATGTTTCAAAACACTGCTAATGGCCCCAAAAAGTCAAGTGTAAATGCACCCTAGGTCTGTTGGCTACAGCTGGACTCCCTCCCTAGCTTGATACCATGGAGGAGTATTGGAGTATTGTGAGGACACTTAAGGTCACAGTCACTCAGTGATTGGCCTCCCACCTGGCAGCCATTTACCTGCAGGCCGTTTTCACCACATGTCAAAGGGTCAAAGGTCAATGTAAGGTGTGCTGACAATTCTTGCTGAGATTCACATAGCGATTTCCGATTTAGACACTTGTGCTGTAGAAAACAAAGGATGGATAGTTGTGAAATTCCCCAAGCAGGGTCATTTTTTTTTGGGGGGGGGGGGAGGGAGGCATATCTTGTTGAAGTAAGATGAAGTACTACCCAGCATAACAAATTATATGAAATATCAGCACACATAAGCCATTCAGCCAGGAAGTGCATACCATGAATTGAGCAAATCAAGATATGAAAACACCCGTCCTCTGGACCTTGATTTGCTAGTCATGATTTTGGGATCTTGATTCCAATAGTTTGCTTTCATATGCAAGAAATATCTCCACACAATTCTTTTAATATAGATTGTGATCATGATTACAAGAGAGATTTACATACCATCTGAAAGGGGGCTAATCAAGCCAGATTTTCTTTCACAGCGTCTAGAGCAGTGCTGAATTTTACACCAGGGGTAAACTCTTTCCCCCTTTTATGAGTGGAAGGCTTCAGTGATAATCGCTGCCAATTTCCCGTCCCTGGTGTTGTTTGGCTGAATTCAGTAGACAGGGTTGGTGTAGTCTCACTTTATGCAAAGTTGACAATGTGTCTGCATTGTCTGGCTTTAATCTGACTGGGTCAGGTTTGGCTCTAGGTGGGCCTAGCCTAGATTATAGCTTAGACTCTCACAAACCCTGTGGCAGTGAAATGGAACCTGACATATTCAGTTTTCAACTTAAAATTGTCTCCCCTGCCTGCTGATATTCAGCATAGTATGAAAGACAGTGTGGACCTTCATGTTTTTCTGTAGAAGCATTTGGTGTGTGTTATATTTGGTAGTATACCATTGAAAAAGAGAATTGTTTCAACTCTAGATTGTCAATTTTTACACATTAAGGTTTCTTCATTGATCAAAGATGTCCAAAAATGCTTAGCCTGTCCTGTGCATTTTGACCTGAATAGAAACTAATGCAAAAATAGAAAAGAGCAAATATTTTTCCTTGTTTGATGTGACACTTTCTAATGTTTTGATTTTGCTAAATGAATCTTACCTGGCCGAGCATGAAAAATTTCCACATTTACAGTAATATCAGCTCTACTGGAAATTCTGCTGTAGTGATTTCAGATGATTGTGTATCAGAACCTGGTGGTTGCTGTACATAGTGCATGTTAGCTGGTAGGAAACAGGTTAATTCACAGTGCTCAGTGTGTCTGTTGTGGTGTATACAGTGATTGTGAAGTGATCCTCATTTCCTATTCCTGACACATGGCTGTGTGAGTTCTCTTTGATCTCTATCATCTTTGACAATACTTTCTTGAGCTGATGGCAGCTTGACACTCTATATGTCTGTGACACTTAGCATGGATACCTCAATCCCATGAGCTCTTTTCTAGAAAGAACTCAAAACCTATTTATTTCTGTTACTCTTGTGTTTTCTCTGAAATGAGGTTCTTTCCAAATGGAGCAATGACAAAAAACTAGGGTTTCATCTTTTGGGGCCAGGAGTATCACTGTTTGACAGACACAACACATTTTATGTAGCATTAACATTTTATTATTATTGTTATTGTTATCATTATTATTGTTATTATTATTATTATTATTATTATTGTTATTATTATTATTATTATTATTATTATTATTATTATTATCATTGTTATTATTATCATTATTATTATTATTATTATTATTATTATTGTTATTATTATTATCATTATTATTATTATTATTATTATTGTTGTTGTTGCTGTTGTTATTATCATCTTTTGTGTGACAACTACAAGCTGATATGCTACAGCTTTTCAATGTTTGTACAAATCTTCACCTTCATAACATTTCATTTTCCTCTGAAGTTTGCCAATTTGTGTTGCAGAATATATACAGAACCTTTTTGGTTGGGTGTTGCACTATCTTGTCACTTTCACACCATGATTTTTTTTCACCATGATTTTTTTTTTCACCATGATTTTTTTTCACCATGATTTAATTTCACACCATGATTTTTTTTTTTTCACCATGGAATGATTGTAATAATACATGATTTTTAAGTTTAGGGAATGTAGAAGCCCCTAATTTTAGTATTTGTACCTGAGCTGACTAAAGGAAATGATGTCTTCAAAAGGAAATGCAATGCTACTATAATTTACCTTGATTTTTTTTTTTACTGAACTAAAACAGATGAGTGATGATTTTAGCAAATCATACTTATCTGATGAATCTGATTATTTTATGACTCTTGTTCAAGTTGTCAAACGTGATATTCCCTGTTCGTGTTTCATTCAAATTCTTGTTGTTGTTTTATTCTCTCTCATCTTTTCTAGAGATTTGAGGTTCAATCAAATCAACGAGATTCCAGCAGGCTCCTTCAGGAATCTACCCAATGTCAGCACATTGCTGCTAAACAACAACAACATCAGGAGAATACATCGAGGTGCTTTCTCAGGTCTCAGACATCTGAAATATTTGTAAGTCTTTCTTTTCATACTCTCTGGCTCGAATTCACAAAGGTGGTTCAGTAACAAAATGGTCATTTTGTCGACGAAATGACTGATTTCGTAACGAAATAGGCCATGCGACACTTGGCCCACCATACGCTTGTCCATGGTTTAAACCATGGACAAGATTGTACCACCTTTGTGAATTCAGGCCTTTCTGTTATATATGAGATCAATTATAGATATGGGTCATTACTTTACTCTGTGAAATAAACTCTACGTCTGGAATCCAATATAAAGTCCTCTGGAATCAGACAAGATACTGAACAGAAAAGCACTATCATAGAAGCTTCTTGTCAGGAATAAAAATTCAGTCTTAGAACCAAACTTGTCAAGAAAAAACATATATAGGCTTTATATTTTAGGCATCAGTTTGGCAGTTCTTTAATTAAACTATTGACCATATCAATGGTACAGTCATGAGCTTCAATTTGTATATCACTCATGCAAGTTATGCAGCTTGGTATTGTTAGTAGCAAAGCAAAGTACTGGCAGTACAAAAAATATGTGCGTGTTCATCGATTATAAAAAAAAGAATACTTCACAGTATGGTAACCATTTTAACAATACATGATTTGATATAGATAGCATGTGTCATGTACTGTTGTTTATTCATTGTGGGTTAGTTAAAATACATATTTCTGACACAAATGGTTTAAGAATTCATTTTCAGTACAGTTTATAGGAATGTAAGTTCTATTGTGTGCTTGAAGAGGTCTGGTTAGATTTTGTAAACATTGTAAGAATGATATTCAAAGACAACAAGGTTGGAGCATATAGCTGTCATATTGGTTGGAAGCAGCCATTGATACAGAAGAAATGATTTGAAGACCACACCCATTTTTAACAACTTCCCTTGGGACATCACTGAAATGGAAACCATACTTCCAAGCTATCCTTCATTGAAAACAATTATGTGTTCTAATCATTGTCAAGTGTAGTCCTCTGCTTATTTATGGCAATACAATACGTTCTCTCTCATGCCTCATTTTTTGCCAGATATTTGTACAAGAATAAGATATCTGAAATCGACGCCCGTGCCTTTGATGGTCTGAATAATTTGGAGCAGCTTTACCTTTACTCCAACCAGCTGAAGAAGGTTCCTCCTGGCACCTTCAGCAATCTACCATCTCTTGAGAGATTGTGAGTATAACTCCTGTCTACACCAGTCAGCATGGCTCTCACACTTCAGCCCATTCTACTCATTTACGCTGCATTCCTTTTGGCATCTTTTCAGTTCTGTATCATCCTCCATTTTGGCCGAATATATCCCAAATTGAATGAAAGCAGTAGAATTAAACTGAAAGATTTGTTTAAATTTAGCAAACAATGTTGGAGATTCAAGCAGGTGGATTATTAAAAAGCTGAAAGAGGAATGTGACTATGATTCTGTATGAAGACATTGCCTTCCTCTCATGGGGATTTACAAAAATATACTCATAATTTGAGCAGGGTCACAGAGAAATTATTTCTTTAGAGAAAGTTTGTAATTAATCTTATTTCCCAGGCAAAGTGAAAGAGGAACTTTTTGTCACTAAGTGTGCTGTCACCTAGGGAGCTAGTTAGCTGCTTATTCAATACCAAATTAGGCGACTTATTGTCAGATGTCAGAATTGGTTAATGCTTGTTAAACTTATCATAAAATCTCACTGATCTGTTAAATTCTTGCATACTGCTTGCACTGGATTTTTTTTTTTCCGGGGGGGGGGGGGGGGGGGGGGGGTCTGTCAGTGAATTTCTTTGTATTTTCTTGTTTAAGTTTTTATAAACAAAGACAATTGCTTCATATTGTGTTTATTCATATATATTTGCTCAACAAATTATAAGCTTGCACTAAACTTCTGATATCATCTGCAAAAAAAAAGTCTTCTAATCAATTCATTTTACATAATAGCATATTCAATATGTGAAGTGAATTACCATTCAATGTCCACTTCTGTTCCACTTTATCAATTTCAGTGGACAGAAAAGGGGCAACATTTCTGGATTTTGATTTTCCTCAATTAGGCAAGGTAGAAGAGAGCTATGCATATATAGCTTTTATATGAAGGGGTCAAAAGAATGATGTTTATCACTTTGCCCACCCTCAATCCATATGTCTGTATTCCTCATACTTCATTAACTTGATGAAAAAAATCCACTTCAGGAGATTGTTTGAGACTTGGGTATGTGGGTACATGAGATGTAGATGTATAGATTAGATATTGGGCAAAATCAGTTAAGGTCAAATATTCATGGTCACCAAACTTTGCTGAAATGTCATTTGCTTTCAAGCTATATCGTTAGCCACAGTGTCCAGTTGTTCGTGTTGCTCAAAGAAGGTTAGAAATAGACTGGGATTTTTTTTTTTTTTTTAATGGAATAACATAGGTCAAAGTTCAAGACCAAAGTGAATGTACTTTGACTGATAATGTTGCTTTTCAGCCATAACTTCTGCTAGGAATGTGTTAAGAAGATGAAGGTATCATAGATGACTGTGCACTTCATTTTCATTCCTCTATATACATGTACTTGCACATAAGATGGAATACCCTTTAACAGTTGTACATCATCTTCTCATAAGCCTGTTTCTTCTACATTCTTTATTTTTTCAGTACTAAAGTAACTAGTTGACCCAATAAGTCTAGAAAATGAAAGGAGAATAAAAATGTTATGTTCTTATGTGAAAAACAAAAAGAAATTTAAATTGTTATTTCCTTATGAGGAAGAGTTCTTTATGTTTCTTATAACAGAAACAGCTGAAATCTTATGAGTCTGTGGTTGTAACATATCTAATTCAGTATTCATTTCTTGCCTTCTAATTGCCATATGCCAGAAATTCATGTTATTAATTTGCAGCATAATCTACATCTGTACTCAAAATTACTATGCAAATTTTATGTGCAGGCAAACATCTAACATTAATAAATGACTGAGGTCATGTCATATCTTGCCTTTAATTTGTGTTTTTACTATTTAACTTCCATGAAAAGAGAATATTCCTTTAACTGGGCTGCTGATATCTGAGCTATCCATATGTTCTTGTTACTCACTTCAGTTTGAAACTCATTTTGATTTTGTTTTGATTATCTACACTATATTATGCTAACATATTGCTTGCTATTTTTGCAGGTTTTTGAACAATAACAATATGTCCATACTCGAACCGGGCACGTTCTACGGACTAGATTCATTAAAGAGATTGTAAGTTTACTGTATGTTTGTGAGTCTCTGTTGTGTTTGTACCGTGTCTCACTGTGTATTTTATGTTGATAACATCTAAAATGATTCTTGTAGTCATAACAACTGCCGCCAGCTGCTCATCACTGTAGAAATTTTTTCTTTTTCCTTTTCAAAATGGCTGACATGATTGCTTGAGATATGGAAATACCAACAACTCAAAATCACAAGTTTTCTACAAAGCTTATAAAGCTTCACCTTGAAAAATCACATTGTTAGTATGAAAATTATTGATGCAGTCTTTGAAAATCTGACACATTTTTTCCTCCTTGGCTTTGTGGGCCATTGAAATAATGCAACCTGATTTAATTATGTAAGTTTCTGATATAATGTTAAACTTACTTAATGGGATGTTTTATTACTCATCATATTTTAACATTTTGAAGTAGTACAAGAATATTCAACAAACTTAGACTACCTCATTATCCAGCTATGTAAAAGGCTTAAACTGTTTTTGAGATTTGCTCTTTCTCCATTATGCTCTATGTGATTATAGAGGGTAAATAGGGCCAGGCCATTTTTTTTTTTTTTTTATGAAATGGTCAGTACGTTATGAATATTAATGCAGGGTGAATAACTCACAACCCTCATTCTTAAATCATTCCATGTAACCTATACATCTCAACCTGGAGCTGAGATCAGTATTTTTAGAGGGCCAAGAAGATCAGTTTGGAAAATGTTTAATGGAAAGACTTGTCTGGGTTTATACCTATAACTATATCAAACTGACTTTTTAAGATTTTGGTCATGAAGCTGAAATGTTGGATGTGCATTGTAGATCATAGGTTTGTGCATGCCTGTGTAGAGATGCATACTACAAATTTTTTCAATGCATACTGTATACTTGGCTCTGATATTTCATGCAACATGTAGTGCCTGCTTGTTATATCACAAAAAGCAGTATTTGCATAAACAAAGTTTTTCTTTTTGAATGGTGCTCTGTAGATAATATCAGTCAAAGCAAAGCCCCCCCCCCCAAAAAAAAAGAAAAGAAAAGAAAAGGAAAGAGAAGCAGCAAGCAAATTAGGTGATTCATTGTGTGTACTGTCATCCCTTTTCCTTCTCATTTCATTCTGTCCAATTCTTTCTATTCCCATCCCATTTTAGATGATGTTCACCTCTCTCTCTCATCCCATCACCTCTCCTCCCCTCCTCTCCCCTCATACCCCTTTTTATTCTTTTTAATTCCCTCCTCTCCCTCTTCACTCCACTTTCCTCTATTCCTTCCCAGCATCCTCTCCTTTCAACACTTCCTCTTTTTGCGTTCACATTTGTCTGGAATTCCAGGGGGACATTTTGAGAAACATACCTTTATTTTTTTTTTCTAGACAACTGTGCACATTTCCGCTCATCTCCCTGCAAAGTTGGGGAGGCCGTTCACACGTGACTGATTTTTGGGTCACCGATGGGTAGTCAGCTTGCAGTCAGACAAAGGGTGCACTGGGTTGACTGTTCTTACCTCCTTTATTGTGCATGCAATGTGCACATGTAGAGTTTAATCGCTTGAGGCATTGCTCTGTCATATGGTTTGTCCCCAAACCCTCAAAAACTTGTAGTGACAAGGAATGCTTTCTTTAGCTTTACATGTAGAATTTTGAGAGGAATTTTGAAATGTGCTGCAAGGATCACTGCTCTGAGACAATGACGCTTTTGAATGTGCACAGTCTATGAATTATAGCTTAAATAATAAAACTACATTTAGTTCAATTTAATAGTCCAAACTACAGTAACTTATAGTAAAATAAATAAAAAAGACAAACTTCTATTAATTTTTGATAATATTTGAGCAGGTCTGTTCTGTACTTAAGAATAGTTAGGGGCCCACATGCAATGTGATTAGCTTGTTTATGGTGATTACATGTTTTGTACATGTAAATAGCACATTTGACTGTAGTATTCATTTGGTATTTCAATGTTTAAATTGCAATATGTGTATGATTTGTTTTCAAGGGTACATGCTTTTTTAACAAGCCTCTGGCTTTCTCAGAACTGTACCTGCTACATTTAGTAAACATTTTATATATATCCAAATGATTTTTATTACTGAATAAATGTATGAATTGAATTGAATTGAATTGAATTCATAAAGATCAGTTTTAGGAATTTAGGCCTGTTTCCTGACTGTTAATAATGGCTGAAACTCTCTCTGTCTACATTTGAAGTATTGAGATATACTACATTACCTCTAAAAGTAAATTTGCTGTTTGAGAGACATCTTTTGAGAAGTGGTCAGGCTGTATCTTTTTTAGAGTCCTTCAAAAATAGTGCTTATTTACCATATTAATAACACAGATAGGACTGCCTATATGAATGTATGAGTAGACCACATTATCATTCAGTGTTTCCATTGTGATATTGTAGGCCTATATCTCTTCGTCACACAGTTTCATTTATTCTCATTTTATTGTCTTCATAACAATAATGTGTCATCTGGATATTGAAGTAGTTCCCCCCCCCCCCAAATTTCCTTTTGGCAGTGTTTGCTCTGTTTTATTTTCTATTACTGTCCCTTGTATTATCCAATATTAGCACATATTGATGTTTTTTCACATAGACAACTAGCTAGGCACAGATCAAACCATATGTGTGTATGTTTCACCCCCCCCCCCCCCTCCCTCATTCTTCCCTTTTGTTCCTTCATGTTTTGCTGTGCATCACCAAGTAATATAGTCTAATATATGTTGTTTGTTATATTTATTAGGTATAGTTTGTGCTCTTATTCCTTTACTTCTCCATGGTAGTTATTCAAAAATATCATTAGAGCCATTACTGTAAAACCAGAAATTTTCTCATGCATGAAACTTCTGCAAATTTTGTGAGGAGCCTACACAATGCATTGAATGCCAGTTGCAAATCGCGAAAGTTTCATGCTGCTAAAAAGGCCTTCGGGTCCAATTTGTGAAAGTTTCAAGCCACAAATGTTTGTGGTTTTATAATGCAATGAGGGAGGAATGATGCATAGCACACCTTTATTGGTCAAACTTCTAAATAGTTTCATGAACAATAGCTACAGTGCATTTTGTTTTCAAATTCCACATTTTATTGGCTTTTTATCATTGACATTATCGCAAAGGATGCCATGATAGCTATTGGTTTAAAAGATTCCTTTTCTTGAAATTAAACAAGCACAGTCCAAAAGTAGGGTATCGTTGGAAGGTTGCACCATGGTGTACTACTGAAGCCTTTGTGACCCAGTTACTGTCCTATCTCGCTGTATCTTATCTTCTTTTCTGAGGCTGAAACTGAAAGACATTTTATAGGCTTCTTTACCTTCAGTTGACTCGAATGGCTTCCTAAGTTAGAGTCATTTCATAGAAGAGAGCTTTTCAATTTGTTTAACTTTCTTTGACCTCGTTAGAACTGCTCAGGGAGGCAGTAGGTCTCTCTGATTATTTTTGTTACCTCATACATTCAAGATTGTTTGCATAGTTTGAGAGTTCATTGATTGACTGCGGGCATCAAAGGTGGTATCCTCATACTGACAAGTCCCATCCCCTCCATTTTTGACACAGTTTTTTTTATTATTATTTTTAAATATCAAAACAGATGTACAAAATTTTAGCTCAATTTTCCTCCAATGTACAAGCAGTAGTATTAAATGAATGTAAGCACTGCAAGATAATTGTCAATGAAAGGCTATGTGTCATTTGCCTTCAGATGAATTGTACGTTAACTTCTTAAATTAGCTGCTTGAGAAGCCACTTGTGTGCATTGAACACATGACATGAGTAATTAAAGCTGTAATGAAAATGCTGCAAAAAAGAAAAAAGTGAACAGCACTGTGATTCCTGCAGGAGTCTTCCTGAAAACTCCAGTGTCTTTATATGTAAATAAGACACAAGTTTCTTCCTGATGACTCTCTTTAATCTCATGGCCTTTGATGAGTGAATGGCTGTGAGTGACTAGAGTGACAAAGCTCTGTATTTTACATAAGCAATAGAACACTTGGTAAATGGATTTTTTTAAGTGTAGTGACATCTGTCGTAGAACTTTTGATTATGACAACCTGAGTCTTGAAACCTGAGTATGCTTGAGTTTTTTTCCTTTTAAATGAGTTTGAATATCATCATGCAGCTTTTAAGTAAAGTTTGACAATTTCTAACATTGAACTATCTCATTGTTAAACAGTATCTCCAAGAAATGATGTGTTTTTTCATGTCATCCATGGCAAATCAAACTTAGTTCTCAAGTAATCAGATGTCAATGTCAGCGATCCTCACTCACAAGGATAACTCCTGCTTAACTGAATGACGTTAACTTCCTCACAGAGTTATGCTTAGTTGCACCAAAAATGCCTTCAGTTGAAATGCATTGATTTCCTGTATTGTTGTTTTCTTTCTTTCCATAGGCGCCTGGATTCAAACCAACTTATATGCAACTGTAAATTGCTCTCCCTCACTCAGATGTTGTCTGATGCTAGTCGTGACAGAAACACGCAAGCTGCCGCTACCTGTCACTTCCCCGTCGCACTTCGTGGACGTAACCTCGTTGACCTCACCCCACAGGAACTGAACTGTCGTAAGTTTAGGACCATTATTCCTGCCATGTTTTCCTGAGAACTGTTGGTGAGCGGCATAAAGGAGATCAGTCAGTTGAGAAAGCATAGTTTCATTGAAATGAGATCAAATAATAGCAGCACATGGTGACATCAGAATGTGATTTTATGATTAGATCATCCAGTGAGAACCTTAAAGGAGACCTCCAGATGATTTTCAAACTTTTACATTTGAACAACTATAAATCAGTTACACTGAGTACAAAGTTTCAGAATTTACAAAGATTGGGATGAAGAATAAGAATGTTTTCAAAATTTATGACAAATTGCAATGAACAAGGATGATGACATAGCAGCCTTAACCATAGGAATGTATGAGTTGAGGCTCAAGGAAGCAGAACAAAAGAAGGCATGCATACATTCTACACAGGTGAACTTGTTTATAGGCAAGAGGGATTGTATTGAAATTACACTGCTACATTTCTGAAATATGTGAGGCTCTGATGTCACCAAAACTGTTCAGTGTAATACGTTTAAGATTTTTCAGAGTATTGGCTTCTCTGCTCAAAGACCACAATAAATTCTGCAAATGTATACATGGAGCTGTCGATTTATGTACTACATGATGTGAAGTTATGAAAATCGTCTGGAATGCTCCTTTAACATAGTTGCTTAGTCTACACTATCAAGCTAGGAATACTCTATCCACACTACAGTACAATATATTTTAGCACTAAGGGAGTTGAATTCTTTCAATGAAGCATGTTGTCATCTTTGTTATCTTCATCTAAGTTGCCAAATGGTCATTTAACAATGTCCATGGGATGTTGTATTAGGTAACCTGCTGTTAAATTCTCATTTGTATTTAGTTTAAAGTTTCCAGTAAGATGTTTCCTTCCTCACCTACCACTGCATTTTCCTTCCTTTGATCATATATTTGAGAGTACTTGTCAAATTTGTAGTTACAAGCAAAATTTGGCTTCCATCGGTGCTTCCTAATTTATGACATTAACCCTTGATGTGCCCAAGCACTGAGCTCTCCAAGCTGTTTCAGCACCATGTAGCAATCCATCAAGCCCAATCTGATGTTGTAGCAATGTTCCTCAATCCAAAAAGGAGACCATGGTGATGCAATAGGGATTAGGGGGGATTAGGTAATCTCTATTCATTGACAATTAGTTTCCAGACATGTGTGCCAACTGGCGAAGAAAGCACTCCATTGTGTGTGCCAATTCAGCCAACAAAGCGCAGTAAGGGTTGAATAATTGAGCATTGTGGAATTTGTACTTATTAGTGGCATTCTTACAAATAGTCCTTGTCCCACTGACTTTAATAGTATTTTTGTAATGATTTTCAGAGGAAAGAGGGTGAGGGTTGAGAGACGTAATGACCGTCTGGTTGTTATACATCATTGAGAGACAGTTGTAAGTACACAAAGCGAGAGACTGAATTTTGACTCTATCTGTCATGCCTGGTGTGTTTGTTATCAAACAAAGATTAGTGGAAAGCAAATGAATCAGACAGGAAAAGGATGTGTGCTGATATCAGTGAATTTCAATTATTGAATTACCTTTTACAATATCTGCTACTCTAGCCAAGGTGAGAGACGGTTCAGTGTAATGATGTCACTCTAAGTCACCTGCACTATTTGTGTCATTTAAAATAGAACAATATTACCTGGTTTCAAACAAGAGATCATGAGTACCTAAATATTTGATATGGTTTTGTTGATTGTCTGTCAAAAGATATTTTCTTACCATATTAGGTGGTTGTATTTAAGGGTAACGTGTTGAAGAAATCAGATGGGAATAGATTGTTTTATGTAATCAGTTTGGTTCACTAATCAACAATTTTACCTGGAAGTGAAAGACCAAAGGAGAAATGAGAGTACTTGATATTGTACATCGAGTACAGTAGGATCTTGAATATCCGGCCTTGTCGGGACCAGTTGGCATCCAGATAATTTATTTCGCTGGATAAGAGGACTGTGCTCATATACAGCTTTTTCTAACATTATGCCAAGGGTATACACATGTTAATACCAATTAACTAATACTATGATTATCTGTTCACCATAGCATGATTTATTTACATTCATGGTAGACTAGTTTCTTGTATTCCCTTTCTCAATTTAGTGAAGATTTACAATGTGAGATTGGGAGATTCTGAGTATTGTCCATCCACTCAATTGTTGTTCTCTTTCTTTTCCCTCCAGAGGGCCCACATTTTGTGGTGGAGCCAGAGGATGTGGATGCCACGGAGGGAAACAATGTGTACCTGAGCTGCAGGGCCAGGGGTGATCCAGAACCAGAGATCATTTGGATACACAACAGGTGAGTTCAGACTAGCACCCCTCGCTGGAGATCGTCTGCACAGTTTGATCTGTGTTACTACTATAAACATTTCTCCTATAGAGGGCAGACTTTTACATGGCACACAAATTGACAAAGAGGAAGCTAAGTATTTCCTGCATTTCAAATTGCCTTTGTGTTCCCTTTCTAGCTTACTAGTCTATCCCTTTAACCAAACGAGGCTATGACTGAAGCTCAGGTAGGGTTTGTGCATCACTTAGATATATCACCTACAAGATTTCCATACCAAAACTTGTATGAATTGACCTGAAAGTTGAAACTTTTCAAATCCATTAGGAACACAGTTTATGCATCACTTAGATATCACCTGCAAGATTTCCATACCAAAACTTGTATGAATTGACCTGAAAACTGAGACTTTAAGTTCATCAGGAACACAGCAAAGAGACAAGAGGATATTGAATAGAGTTTTGCCTCTTGGTGCACACTTTAGGCATGTACACAGAACATTCATGTGAGATTGTACTGACAACATTGAGTATTTCACAGTGTGTAAGACTTTGGTCAATCTTGCAATTCACTGAACTAATGCAGAAATTAAACATGTGAATATATACTCCTATGCTCAAAATTGTATGCAAGTGATGTTCACTGAAATTTCCCCAGAGCCCAGAATTAATCCAGGTTCTCCACTTTACAGTGTTGCAATTTTATACTCTTACTGTAGATTTATGGTCTGTGCTATAATGGTAACATAGGCGATGTGAATATAGGGGTGGGGAGGGTACGGCAACACATGGCAGACAAATACAAGTTGATCTAAGGCAGGATTCAGAGAGCTCTCAGAGCATAAACTGAACTTTTTAAAAGCTGTGTATAAAGCAGTCACTGATATCACATATTGGAACCATAGAGCTTGTGTTCATAGAGTGTTCATTGAACCCTCTGTATGACCCCAGTCAGGGGACATCCATGGTATTTAGTCTATGAGGTGTCTGCTAGGATGGTAGTCTGGATTGAGGCTTCTGTAGAGAGAAGACTGTCTGCGGAGGCTGCCCACTCCATTCCCAGAATAGCAAACAAGGGAGTGATGACATCTATGGGAAGCAGGCAATTTAGACGAGTGCTGAGATGTGAGAACTCAGAGGAAGAGTGCCAAGAAGTCATGGCAGGCGGAGAGGGTCTTAGATCAGACACTGGGGTGTACAGGAGAGGGTCTTAGATCAGACACTGGGGTTTACAGGAGAGGGTCTTAGATCAGACACTGGGGTGTACAGGAGAGGGTCTTAGATCAGACACTGGGGTGTACAGGAGAGGGTCTTAGATCAGACACTGGGGTTTACAGGAGAGGGTCTTAGATCAGACACTGGGGTGTACAGGAGAGGGTCTTAGATCAGACACTGGGGTGTACAGGAGAGGGTCTTAGATCAGACACTGGGGTGTACAGCCATCATGGCAGGCGGAGAGGGTCTTAGATCAGACACAGGGATGTACAACTACCTTGAAGTCATGGCTGGCAGTGTCTTAGGGTCAGAGACTGGGACATACCAAGAAGTTACAGCTAGCAGAAAGAGAGATTCTTAGACAGTGGGGTGTTACTAGAAGTCATGGCTTTAAAGAGTCTAAGGGTCAGAGATGGGACATACCAAGAAGTTACAGCTAGCAGAAAGAGAGGTTCTTAGACAGTGGGGTGTTACTAGAAGTCATGGCTTTAAAGAGTCTAAGGGTCAGAGATGGGATGTACCTAGAAGTCATAGTTAGCAGAGGTAGTGTTAGATCAGTGACCAGGACGTAACAAGTCATAGCTTGCAGAGAGGGAGCCTCAGATCAAAGACTGGGGACATACCAGTAGTGGAGTTTGGCGACTCTGTGTCAGATTTCATTCCTTGTGTGTCAGGGGAAGTGACAGAAACTGTAGCTCAAGTTATTAACTTCTGCCAACAATTGAATATAGTGAATCTAAAATGACAGGTGATATACTGTGTGTGATGTGATGAGACACAACTTACATTCAGTCTCTCTCCAATAGCTCACTCTGTAAGATACTTTCACTTACTGTGAAGATCAGAATTTAAAGGGGCTGTACAGTACTGTTTGAGGTGGGGATTCATGTTTTTTACATTCCAAAGTGAGATAATGAGAAACCTCTTATGAAATGTGAAAGAGCATGTAATTTTAAGAAGGATTCAACGTTTATTTGATGAAAATTGGTTTTCAAATGGCTGAGATATCCAAAAAAGTGATAATAATAAAAGACTACAGGCCCCAACTTTATTAGGATCTCTGTCTTTCACCTTGTTTTTGGATATCTCGGCCACTTCAAAACCGATTTTTGTCAAATAAACTTTTGATACCCCTTAGAATTGCATGCTCTTTGACATCTCATAGAGTGGTTTCTGAATACCTCACAAAAAGTTAAAAGCTGAATCCTCACCTCAACCAGAACTGTACACACCCTTTAAAGCTGCATGGTAATCATCTCATGTGTGTAAGCTTTCTCTGGAATTTGTGTATCTTTTATCTTAAAACTGCTTCATTATTATCAGCTTACAGTCTGTGATACTAAAGACAAGAGAGAAGATATTAAGTTAATGACTCATTTGGATGGACTACCATTTAACTGCAGAACCTCAACTTAATTTACATTTCCATTCATTTACAAACAGGAAGACACAAATAATAAACAGGTACAGGTACAGGTACAGGTACAGGTACAGGTACAGGTACAGGTACAGGTACAGGTACAGGAAATGCTCCTAGTATACCAGACAACCATCTCATGGTAGTTTCTTCCTCAAAAAAGTTGTCACAACTAGATTTCTTATTTGTGCATATGAATTATCCTAAGATATTGTCACTTGTAGCCAGTGACGGCATTATCATTACCTATGGTAATTGATTATCATGGTCCAAGTGAGGGCCAGTGTCTTAACTGAGTACATGTGAAACAAAAATACAAACGCACTTGTTTTATACAGTGTGTACTGCAGTACTGTGCTGTCAGCAGCTCTGAAACATACAGTGATTATCAGAACCTGCAAGGACAGGTGAAAGTTATCAGTAATATTATGGAGAGAAGAAGATATTCAAGTCAATGAAGTCATTGAGCTAAGGAAATGCTGTTAAGGTTGCTAGGTTTTTGCAGGTCAGGGGATGTTTCAGCCAGAAAGTCACTTATACCTCATAAAATCATGGTGAAAGAATTTACCAAGTTGACTAGTCGTAGAGTGTCATATTTATCAGGAGTTGTCATCATCATAAAAACCAGTCTCAGTAAGTCACCTTGTGAGGTTTATTGGTATCACAGAGAGAATACATTTAGTGTGACTTTTATCAATAAAAACATTGATTATTAATTCATCAACCTCAAAAGAATGTCTATTGATCTCAATGTCAGAAACTATTTGTGAATACAATACGAGATCAGACATTGACAAAAGTAACTTGCTCTAAGCCACAAGCTAAAATCACCATACACAGCATGTTTGTCCACACATAATTCATTAATTGTATTCAAATGTTTATTGTTGATGAATGTTATAGATAGAATTTTTGGCACTGTTCCATTGTTAAAAGAATACCAAAACCTTCCCCTATAAAATTCAATGTTAGTATATTAACCTATTGAGGACGAGCCTCGAGTATACTCGGGTAGGTGTCTATGGGAAATGTGTGTTGTAGCGAAATCAGACCGTCCTCAATGGGTTAAAGGACAACATGATAAGAGAGGGAAGGAGATGAAAATCTGCTGTGTGATCATAATTTGCACATTGTGACATGTTTTAATGACTAGTAAAATTTTATGATGTCAGTGCTATGAAAAGGCAATGGCCTACACATACTTGACAGTGACATGACAGTGAACTGAGTTACATCAGTTTAGAATAATGAACTGTCCATATCAAGGCCTCTTTCAAAGTTTTTCTTTTTTTTCAGTTGTTCATTCTCTATGTGTGTGTATGTGTGTGTTTATGTGTCTTCTAATTTGTATTGATTCATCTTGTCATTTTAATTGATGCCAATAGAAAGTAGAAAATGAACACAAATCAGAGCATATGTAATTAATTATCTTTTTGTGTCATTCAGACATTTTTTATGACATCTGAAAAAAAAATCTGTTAGAATAAGTTGGAAGATTTGAATATTGGTAAGCAAACAGGTTCTTGCCCTGTGACTAAACAAACGAGTAGACTGTTGAGGTATTTATGCCTTATCATGGATGTGGTGTGTCATAAAACTAGGCAGTGAAGTTTACCACTAGGTCAAGTTCAAACCAACACTGTGGCTTAAATGGAAATAAGATGGCAGTGTTGAGAATTACATTCATATGCATGTGTTGTAATCTGTGATTGGAGCTTAAACTGAGAGTGTGATCAGAAACAAAAACCCAAAGAGCAATGTGGATTGAGTGAAAGCAGCAACAATTAGCAGAACACATCAGTGAAAGTTTGAGGAAAATCGGACAATCGATGCAGAAGTCATGAATTTTAACAATTTTGGTGTTGAAACCCCTGGATAAGGAGACTACTCGAGTTTATGACATCATGTGTGGACAACAATATAAAGAAAATATAAAGAAAATTCAACATGCTTTCACTTTTCTAGCGTAATGAAAGAGCACTTGACTACTGGTAATTGCTTTCAGAAAGCAGGGGGAATAGTTACTACCCTTAACATGCAATATGTCAGTATCAAGTGGATGGAATGTGTAATTTTTATGAAAAATATTTTTTTTTTCTGGTATGTATGTGGAATTCTCTTTATAATTTTCTCTATACTCTTGGCCACACATGATGTCATGAACTCTAGAAGTCTCCTCTTCCAATCATTAATACACCATGACTTTAAAATTTTATAACTTTTGCATCAATTGTCCAATTTTCCTCATACTTTCACTGATATGTTCTACTGATGTTGCTGCTTTCACTCAATCCACATTTCTCTTTGGGTTTTGGTTTCCTTTAAGTCTGCTTGTCTTAAACTTCTTCCTCCTCCCACTGGCTCTTTACTCCCTCACCTCTCATGCTATATCACCTTCAAGAGACCAAAATAACCGTGGCATATGTCTCTAGGAGATAGAACATATCAGACAAACTCTAAGATGAGAGTAGAGCCTACTCAATATCTTGAGTTGTGGATCCCTGGAGATGCTGCAAATTTATTGCAAAACCTGAGCATAGGATTGTATTAGTCAAAAAGGATAAGTCAATTTTGAAGTGGAATGAAGCAGAAGTTCTGTTTTAGATGACAAAGAGATTACTGCAAATATGGCAAGACTGCTGCAAAAATCCCACAAAAGATTACTGATGATGAATACATATTTCAGTCTTTGTAGATATGTTGTGTCTACAACAACATTCATGACAAAGGAAAAGTTATGTCAGATATATGCTACAACAATCACATGATTGATTAAGTTATGTGTCTGCACCACAATCACTTTACCAAGTAAATTGATTCCATCAGCTGGCATCCAATAGAAGTCATGCAACTAAATTCAGCTCAGAATCGGATTTCATCCCAGTCCCTCAGGGATTTACAACACAATGGTCATCAGTGGTCAGCGACTGACAATGGAACAATGACCAGTGGTGGTCAAAGATGAATGTCCATGAAGAAAATTTGATGAACATTGTAGCAGATATAATTTGGATAATTATTCATATTGCACATAATCATATGTACATTTATTTCATAGGATGAGTAATTAACTTATATTTTGTAATTAATGCAGATCATTGGGAAAGTATTCCTAGTTTGCTCAATACACAAAGACAGTGATCAGACAGAACCACACATGGTATCAATAAGAATGATGATACTAGAGGCACAATCACTACCGCCACAGTTTACCGTGTCCAAAACTTTTTCCCCTGTGAGACAGAAAGTTGAACTTCAGTCATCTGAAATGTATTGACAATTCAAGTTCAATTTAGCAATATGGAGGCTGTTGATAATTGTATGACTGAAGTAAATGATTGTATTATGTTCAAAATAGGGCTCAAATAGTTATTTAAAAAAAAACATTCACCACAATGGAAGTGTACCAATGAATGTTATCAATTCATAATTAAAAGCTACTGCACTGAACAATAGGAATGTGGTTTCTGTGATGTGATGCATACAAGCTGATAACACTAAGATCAACACTTCAAAATATGTGCAAACTATCTTCCCTTCCTCATTATTTCACACTAATGCGTCACCTGCCACACTCTCTGGACACTAATGTTGGACCTACCAGCTCTGTGGATCTTTTCCTAACTTGTAACAAATCTCAATAAAAATTTTAGTTTTGTTCCTACCTCAATTTCATATGTGCACTGCATGGCAAATGCTCTCTACACTGGTGTATTCAGAACCCCCCAAACCATGTAACCTCCAAACTTTGTGGTTACCAACCCACAGTGGACCTGCCAACTCTTCCTGAATGTGAGGAGTCTCCCTCAATTTTTTTTTTTTTTTTTTTTATTATTTTATCCATCCTGATGAAATGGAAGAAAAAAAGTACCCTGATTTTGGCATTATCATTGCTCTCCAGTAAAGATGCATTACATCACCCCTATATCCCCTTGGAACCACCATCAATTTAAAAGTGCATGTTGGCCGAGCAGGCCTGCCTTTACTAGTGGTACATGTACTTCTGAAGACAGGACCTGGGTTTAGACAATACATATATATAATTGGTCATGTTTTTCTTGATACCCTTGGGTCATAACAAAGCTGGACATGACATGCCTTTCCAACCACAACCCATGACTTTGCAAGATATGGGAAGAGAGCAGGATAGTCACAAGTTACTAACGATATTTCCCATGGCCCAGACAGTGGGTAGACATGATTAATTTGGAGGAGAGAGAGAAATTCAGAGATAGACAGACAGACAGACAGACAGACAGAAAAGAGGAGTGGAGAGAAAAAATGGAGTGACTGACCTATGTAGGAGTCACAGAAGTCATAGAAAGTTCTTCTTCTTCTACCCAGATATACAGGCAGTGTACACATACCCTGTTAATAGTCCTCTTAAAATCCATCTGAACTCAACTGTCATTAGCTGTTTCTCTTGTTTTGACTGTGGTTATCACTATACTTGATATCGCAACACAGCCTATTAATTTCTTGTTAGAGCGAAATCTGATAAGAAAAGAGAAATTGCAAATACATTCCATAAGAGATGGATAAGAAATGTTTGCTGTTATGAAGGCAAAGAGTGTATTTGGAAAAAAGTATTGAATACCTGTAGACAAGAAAAACCTCTTGACCCCCCCCCCCCCCAAAAAAAAAAAAAAGAAAAAAAAAAAGAAAAAAAAAAGAAAAAAAAAAGAAACTTAATTGGGAATGATATTTGAGATGCATGGAAAACTATACAAAGATATAAGATCTCCCTGATTGCTCATTGGTACCCTGCTGGTTTTGATGTGTAAATGTTTGCCTTGCATTACTCTCATTCTGACAACAAATCATTATAATTCTTGCTCTATTTTGATGTGTGTCATCTTCCTGGTGACTTGGTGATCTGCAGCCGTGGTGTGTAGATATGACATAACCACTGGCCTCAGAATCTCATCCTGATGTCTCTCAGCTGTCATGTTGCCATCAGTCATGACTCGCTGAGTCTGGACTCCAGCTGAGATGCTTTCCGCTGCCATGACATTTCCTCCTCCAAGCGATATCAGTCAGCATAACATTCTCTACATCCTTGGGGGAGTTTACTTCAACCCCATCACCACTTTTTAGTGGGCAGAACAAAGACTGCTTGACTGTTACGTGATCCAGATCTATCTGATATGTTGCTAACACCATCTGAAGGAAGTTCCTCATTGGAGACAGTCACATCTTGTGTCATGATCAGCTGGTCTTACAGGCACAGACCAGGGATGTGGCTCCCTTACAAACTAAGGCCATGTGGAGTTATTTCCGTTGTCTGAGCAGATACCCAACCATGTTTTCATCAGTCATTTAAAGTTTGCGGGAACTTTTATTTTGAGCTCACAGAAGACAGTGTGTGAATCTTCAATGCTGACAGATTGAAGAAATTTTGTTTCTCTAAAATGCTCCGATGCTTTAGAACATTGGCTCCTCTGATTGCCTGTGGCATCACCCTGTTTCCTAGGACGAGACTTTGAGGACTCTAACTCCACATGACTTTCTTATCAACCCCTTTATCAACCTAGCCAAATGTTTGGATCTCATCAGCATATCATTGTCATGATACTGCGTGGCATTCATACCCATTCTCGGTGAATGGTCAGTTTGCAGGAATGTACACAGTAACAATATTGAGGGACCGTGAGGTAGAAACTCTTACACTCAATCTATCCTCTCTCATGCACTAAGGAGGGACATAGGGCAATTGCAGAGCACTTTGCAAGTTGCCACACGTGACCTAACCTCTGTTATTGAAGAAATTAGACTTTGATGCTCTTAGTAATAAATACACATGACTGTTCAATTTAAGCCATACACAGTGACAAAAGTGAAGCAATAAAATTTTTGATGAAACTTGTTTTTATGGCATGTCATTCACACTATTTAGTGTAAAATGTCACATGTTGGATTTGAAAGTGAAGCTAAGATTTTAAATCTCATGAAATATGCATATCTTGTAATATGATTCATGAACATGGAGCAGAGCAAATGATTTTGTGCTGTACAAACAATAATATCTCTTCAATGACTTTTCCCTTGAGCTGCTTCTATTACTTTAATGTATTTACCATCATTGTAATACCATAGTACTAATGGTCAGAAAAGTAAACTGATCTTTGTTCTTCTTCCTTCTCGTGTTGGCAGTAAGGAAATTCTACCAAATCGTGGGATTGACAATAAATACAACATTCTTGAGGATGGCACACTGATGATCCAGAATGCGAGTGGAGATGATGAGGGCCAGTATGAATGCATGGCTAGGAACGCACTGGGAGAGGCAAAGACTAGTCCGGTCACCCTCCGGTACTTTGGAGCTCCAAGTAAGTACTCATTGGAACATACACATTATCTTGGACTAGACAGTTTTCAAACAATGACTGGAAAGGTAGTGCTTTGAATCATGGGAAATATTTGTCATAGATTTCATATTTGCACACCAAGTTGTTGACCTATTGTCAATCATTATCTTCCGTCACAAAGCAACCAAAGTAAGAACTCATTCAAATCATGTGAAGCGGGCATTGATGGGGCAATCAGGAAAAATGTGGTTGTGAAGAATCACAACTTTTTCGTTATCAGACAGGATAAAAAAAAAAAGACATATCTTCTTGGCAGCTTTTCCAGGCAAACAAGCTATATTCTAAAGTATTTGATGCAGTGAAGTGCTACTCAGTGATGTATCTAATTATCACAAATGAAATTGAAGTCATCGTAATGAATTTAAGCAGTAATTCATTTTGGCCCATCTATTTTGTCTGTTACCATAGCAACACGGACTCTAGACAAATGTGTCAGGACTTATTACATCAAACTTCCTTGCTTTCTTGATACACACAAGATCTTTTGTAGTCAATTTCTATGAGAGTAGGAGACTGACTTAGATGCCTACGACTAAAAGTGTATTTTTATCTGACACAAAACCAGAATTTGAGTGTTTTCAGATTCCAGTCTCCAGCTGAAGGGTTATCAAGAGGGAAGGTAGTATTATGAGTGACAACATGGGGGAAAAATAGCCCATGGCACGGCAGGACTGAGTTTGCAGTCTTAATGAAAAGTGAGTCCCTGTGCAGGGGCGGCCGACTTGGAATGTCAGATAAATGTCTGTAAGTGAGACGTATCTTACAGGGCACTCTAGTATTACAAACCTTGTTTGGGACCAGATTGTAGGGAGATGCTCAGGAAGGGGAAAAAATAAAAATTTGAGAGGGATTTAAATGGATGATAGGACAAGGGGTTTTGTCAAAACATCGCCAGAAATGTGAAACAGATGTTTGGTGCATGGCAGTGTAGCAAACATAATTTCTTCATCCCATATGGTTTCACACACCATAATCCAATTCTAATAGCAGCCCAGATTCACACAGTATAACATGCAAAGAAGAAAGACTGGTGCTGAACTCAACCAGGAGGTTAAAGGGGATGGCTAGTAAGTGATCAGTGGGAATCAGTGAGAATGCTGGGGGATGATTGTTCCAATTCTTGTGGGATTCATTTAAGAGTGCATTATATATCTATTGTTGTGTGAAAATTATTTGCTTCAGAACGGTCTCATATTCAAGTAATGTGCCGTTTAATGCCCCGTCACTGTGGCAGGCATGCCAAAAAAACAAACAAACAAACAACCCCCCCCCCCCCCAAAAAAAAAAAGAACCTGTCAAGCTACAGCACCTTAAATGTCACACTTTCTCAATGGACAGTCTTTAGTGACTAGCGTGATTTCTTCTGAAGTTTTTTCAATCTGATTTTGAATAAGAGTGGCAGACAAATGATACAATCGTCTGTAAAATTAGGTCCAGTCACCACAACTCAGACATTTCAGTCATGTTAGCATTAGTCACTATGGTAATGTATTTGACCCTCAAACTGGGTTATACAGAGGATGTACTGTAATCTAATTGATGTGAGTGAGGAAATCAACATTAATACTGTTTAGATTGTATTATTGTGGGAGAAAAAAATGGTGTATATGGAAGAAAGTTTCCCCTCATAAAACCACTCATCAATGATAAAGGAATTTGAAAGAATAGATTTCCGGAGATAGAAATGAGATTGGCTGGCATTTTTTCCCACCCTCTAGGTGACAGCTCCCGCAGGACTTAGTAAGCATGTGAATTGTTGCATGGCATTCTTGATGTTATTGTTTTGCTCTGTGCTGCCTTGTCAAGTCTAACCTTATGTTATATCCTTGTTAATGAAAAAAAAAATTATCCAATGTTTTCTGTATTGTTAAATGTCAAAGTTGTATGTGTACTTTAGTGCAAGAGAGGTATATCATCCTGTTGTGAATGGACTATGTCGATTTCAGTGGCTGTGGTTTGTAATTGTAGACTGGTTTATTCAGATTTATTGTGACATCATAATGCAACTAATAATGAAAGACAGTCAGAAGTAAAGACATTAGGTTTAAGGCCAGTAAAACAGTTTTACAGACATTAGGTTTAAGGCCAGTAAAACAGTTTTACTGACATTAGGTTTAAGGCCAGTAAAACAGTGTTACTGTACAGTACTTATTGGAGATTTTGCCACCAGACTGAAAGCGAGGAATGAGGAGTAAAGCTGCAAGTTAAAATGATGTGGTGACAATGTCATACTTTCTTGTATCTTTCCTGCAAGTATGTAAACTTCACGTCATACTTTGTCTTGGGTAGATCTTAAGCCCTGTTTCCTTCTCTGTGATTATTTTCATCATTTTCATCATTTTTAGGTGATCCGAGTATCCTCTCGGATCACCTTCTGTTTTTGTACGGATTCTTTCTTCTTCTTTTTCTTATTTCTCCCCAAAAGTTGTGCATCGATTAGCTCAGAAAGTCCTCTTCCTATCAATTTCAAACTTATACCATATATGTATCGTCTCCCAAAGACGGCAATCGAACTAAAATCAAAGTGATCAGTCGACCGTGACGTCACTATGACGTCATTATATGAAAACACATTCTCAATCATATCTCATTAATGGAATGGAATTTTTCAATTCCGCGCGCGCGTCAATGGCGATATACAGTGCAACAATGCCAAAAAAACGCCAATTTTAAATCCGATTTTACTCGTCAGGATGGACGGTGACCCCCAATTTTCTTTACATATTCTGAAAGCTGATGAGTTGTAAATGTCATTTCATGGGTTGGCGATGCTGGAAAAATGATTAAAAGATATCAAATTTCTTACTAAAAATAAAAAGAGTAAATTTTCAAAATGACATCATCAAATTACAAGTTCACTCGAGCGTATCTCACTTATCCTTTGCCCATTTTCACCCAGATTTCGATATGTTGTAGCTTATTAAATGTTCTTTCATTAATGTAAAAACAACATTTTGATTGGATGACGTTATCGCCTCGTAAAAATGGATTGAAAGTATCCTTTTAAGATTTGACCAGTTTACGTGTTATCTCTATGGGAGAGCAGTTTTTCTGGCAGTGAAAATTGACATGACTCTCTTTTTCGAGCACTAGCTCACTTATGCTTCGGTGAATTTCTCCCAGATTTTAGAATGTTGTAGCTGAGACTTTGGGCTATCGTAAGTGTGCCCTCCATTTCTTCATACAATGTCGGCATCACGTCGAAAAACTTGGTTGAAAATGGCACGAGGCTTCGATGCAGCGTCATTTTGCTTAATACACAGGGCCTATGGAGAATGAAATAGGTCATTGCGTAGCGCATTCGACTTGTAATCCTAAGGTCCCTGGTTCGAGGCTCACCCCTGCCAATATTTTTTTAAAATCTTTTTTAACACTTTTTTCTTCTTTTTCTTTAGTTAATCTTAATCTCCCTTTCCTTACTTTATCTTTTTCTGATTTTTTTTCTGCTTCTCCTTCAAATTTCTATAAAATAACATAATTTTTGCTTTATTTTTCTTTCTTTCTACTACTTTCTGTGCAGTAGATGAACAACAACAATGGCTATCAATCCCATATTTTGCACATGTTTAGTACATGTCACGTACATTATTTCATAAAATAACAACTACTTGATCGGACACCATCTTGGGTATGTAAATTAGGGTCAAAGGTCATAAATGTTTCATCCTGTATCTTGGTGAATACATGTCCTATCTTTCCCATATTTTGCACACGCAAAGACCATGTTACAAGAATCATTTCATAAAATAATTACTTTTTGCTTAGACGCCATCTTCGGTGTGCAAAGTGAGGTCAAAGGTCAAATATACTTCATTCTGTATTTCCGTTAGTGTATACGGAATTCGGTACCAAAGATGGCAGGTCTCACTCCCTTTTCTAAATGAGAATCCAAACATCACACGGCCAATGTCCTGTCAACACAGATGAAACCTGTATGGTCATGAATATTGATGGCAGACCTGACTCCCTTTTCAAAATCAGTATCCAAACATCACACGGCCAATATCCCTAAACACAGATGAAACCTGTATAGTCATGCCTATATTGGGATCAAAACTCAATTCATTGATTTTCAAAAGATCGGATCACCTAATTTGTCAGTCAGTAAAAACAAAAAATGATGTGCAGGAATTCTACAAACATAAGCAATCTATGAGTGAGAAAAAATAAGAAATTAACATCTCAAACAAGTGAGATGACCTAATCAAAATAATAAAAATGATGAAAATGATGAATTGAGGTGATCACAGGATAAGGAATCAAGTCAAAGGTCAAACACAATACATCCCATTCAAGGCATGGCAAACCTATTTTCATTGAGTGGTCATTTGTATACAATGGCCATTTGCGGGCAGTGCAATATTCCATCTCATTTGGCCGTACAAACAATCAGTCTTTTTTTGCAGTGATCATGAATGAATGAATAGCTAGATATGATGAAATTAGTCTCCAATATTGGCCAAACCTCTGGATCTTATTATTGTACTGCATGCATTCTAGAGAATGCCACAAAGTAAAATATTGGAGTGGCTTCCTCAAGACAAAGAAGATATTGTCTGTTGAGAATGAGAAGGGCGTTAAATGGTCTTGAACACTATGGGTTTTGTGGCAACTTAACGCCCTTATCATTCTCAACCGACGATATTGTATTTTCCATACTGTATGACTTCTTGATTCATGGTGAGTCATGTCATTGAGTTAAGTTAATGAAAATCATTCTTATTTCAATATCAACAAAGTAATGTAGATTTGGGACAGACAAGAAAAAGACGTATTTGGCAACTCAAGCAGTGCTACTCACATAATATCTCAACTGCAATTGACAGTCAAAACAAAATAAGATGAATGTAGAACTTCAGATTATTCTGTGTATTTCTAAATGTTTTTGTTCGCATTTTTATCACTCTGTTGTGTCTTAATATTTTCTTTGTTTTCTCTGTGTCCTCTTGTATATTGATTCATGTTATACCATGGAAATTTTTATTTATATCTATATTCTATTATGATATTAATTCTGTGAAGTGTGCATATGAATTCTATCACACTGATCTGTCGTTTTCAATTCTAACTGTAAACTGGTTTTGAAGTTTTCAGTGCACATACATGTTTAAACCAGTGTTTAAATGTGTTACATTTCTTTAGAATGGAACTATATAACTAAAACGAAGTCAAAAAGTAGAAGTTCTCAATAAGTATATTTGACTTGTCTGATCACCATTTGACAGGAGCACCAGTCTTCACTTTCCTACCAGAGGACGTGGAGTATAGAGAGGGTCAGTCAGCGGTCATTCATTGTGCGGCCAATGGCTACCCACTTCCTGCTATATCATGGAGCAAACAAGGAGCCAATGTCCTCAATGATGATAGATTCAGAATCCTGTCCACTGGATCCCTCCACATCTCACAAACTCGCTTCTCAGATGCCGGGGAGTATCGCTGTGATGCTACTAACAATATCGACTCACTATCAGCTACGGCTTCCCTCACTATTTTAGGTATGCTATAACTACTCTATATGATATGTCTGTACCTCCTTCATGGAGCAAAGGACAGAGTACCTTGCTCTTGCTATGAAATCCTGGCCCAATTCAGTCAAACCTGTCCCATGATGCAGTCAAACCTATCTTGGGATACAATCAGACCTGTCCCCCGATATAGTCAGACCTGTCCCCTGATACAGTCAAACCTGTTCCCTGATGCTGTCAGACTTGGTCCCCTTCTACAGTCCCTTCAGCCATCTGTATGCATGGTACTTATGAGACCTGTAAAGGAGGAGAACCCTCATAAATTATTATTAAAAAAAAAACAACAGAAAGATTTTTACTGATTTTTTGTAGTTTACCAAAAAAGATTTTTTGTTTTTTGCGTGTATCTGTTCAATTCATGTATGGATCAAAATTTTCTCACACATCTGTCAAGGCAAACACTGTCCGCATCTTGTTGAAATGTATAAGATAAGAAACAAAGATTATACATTGGTGAATTATTACTTTTAATTATAAACCACTGAGTTGATCACATCATTTTCTTTCATTTACTGACATTCAAGTGGCTATGACGTGCTACTTCGTAAATTTAAATGTTTAAGTGACTCTTATCCTTTGTGTCCTAACAGTTCCTCCAACCTTTGAGATATCACCACAGCCTCACTCAGCCATAGAGGGCAGCACAGTAGAGCTTCACTGTCGCTCACAAGGTTACCCCATCCCAGTCATTCAGTGGAGAAAGGAAGGTTAGTATACTATCCCATCCCAGTCATTCAATGGAGAAAGGATGGTTAGTATACTATCCCATCCCAGTCATTCAGTGGAGACTATAATGGAGAAAGGATGGTTAGTATACTATCCCATCCCAGTCATTCAGTGGAGAAAGGAAGGTTAGTATATTATCCCATCTCAGTCATTCAATGGAAAAAGGAAGGTTAGTATACTATCCCATCCCAATCATTCAGTGGAGAAAGGAAGGTTAGTATACTATCCCATCCCAGTCATTCAGTGGAGAATGGAAGGTTAGTATACTTTCCCATCCCAGTCATTCAATGGAGAAAGGAAGGTTAGTATACTATCCCATCCCAATCATTCAGTGGTGAAAGGAAGGTTAGTATACTATCCCATCCAGTCATTCAGTGGAGAAAGGAAGGTTAGTATACTATCCCATCTCAGTCATTCAATGGAAAAAGGAAGGTTCGTATACTATCCCATCTCAGTCATTCAGTGGAGAAAGGAGGGTTAGTATACTATCCCATCTCAGTCATTCAATGGAGAAAGGATGGTTAGTATACTATCCCATCTCAGTCATTCAGTGGAGAATGGAAGGTTAGTATACTATCCCATCCAGTCATTCAGTGGAGAATGGAAGGTTAGTATACTATCCCATCCCAGTCATTCAGTGGAGAATGGAAGGTTAGTATACTATCCTATCCAGTCATTCAGTGGAGAATGGAAGGTTAGTATACTATCCCATCCCAGTCATTCAGTGGAGAATGGAAGGTTAGTATACTATCCCATCCAGTCATTCAGTGGAGAATGGAAGGTATACCAACTATCACATCCCACTACGTTCACACTAGATCTTCCAATAGATTGCCCACACATTAACCACTAAAATCAGTTGAGAAGGAATTTACCAAACAGCCAATGTACAGCTCAATGTGGCCAATATGATTTGATGGCAATTAATGTCTTACATGACACATGTTCTGTAAGCACCAACCCTGTACATGGCTTATTGTCATGTGTACCAATCACCTCATCTAATGTGCATGTATGGCTTTAACTATGTCACTCTCTCATAAGAGCATTCAAGATTTTGAAATTCTGTAATTCTCTTTTAACTGTGTCTGATTGAAGTAAAACTTAACTGTCCAGTTCATTAAAGTTTGCTCTGTTTCATACCTAAAAAAGCAACTTGATCATTGAGTGGATTTGCTCCTACAATTCACATTACACAGATTTGTGTTAATTTCTGATAAAAAGAAAGGTATACTTGGGTGACCTGCACCTCGTCATAGTTAATGTTTGCGCATATTTGAATCACATTTCGCCACTGAAATTCTTTGAAATCCAACTCACATAAAGGAAAAATGCTGAAAATTCCAATGGAATCACAAGTTCACTGATCGATATCGAAAATTTGCAGCTATTGTCGTCAAACGCGAATGATGCGGAATAGTTGTGCGCTAAGGAATGGGCCCGCAACTCGTCACCAGCGCTCTCATAGACTTAGCACGTAAAAGACGTGTGCAGGTGACCGTGATGCTCCCATAGACATACACGTAAAAGATGAGTGCAGGGACAGTGGTGATACTTTAACACGTATTCCGATTAAAATTTCAGATTTTCGCGAAAAACTGTTCGGTTTTCACCACAATTTGCTTGGTTGTGGTAGCCCTGCCAAGTTTTGAGCGTACTGAACACAGTCCCAGTTATAATTTTTTTTTTAGTGCGCTTAAAACAATTTTAAGCGGGGTGACGGTATTCGGGCCCCTGACGAGGTGCGGGCACCTCACTATATGATCTTTGCTCAAATCCCATGAAAGTCAGTATACAAGGATTGGTCATGGACAAAACTTGTTAATCAATTGCTTCCAGGTGGAAACTATTTTCATATTAAGGGCACAAGTATTAATCCACTCTAGTTATAGCTTTGTCCTCAAAGCACTTTTTATCTTTTTTTTCTCTCGTATTCTAGGAAATGCCCTTCCCGATGACAGGAAGTTTTTAATCCTAGCCTCAGGGACTCTAAGGATAGTACGAGTCTCTCAGGAAGATGCTGGGAACTATGAGTGTATTGCTGTCAACAAAGCAGGCCAGCGACAGGCCACGGCCCAGATTGAGATCAGACCAAGAGGTGTGGAAGTCTCTCCTTGCTTTCTCTTATCTCATCATCTGTCATCTATCTATCTATCTATCTATCTATCTATCTATCTATCTATCTATCTATCTATCTATCTATCTATCTATCTATC
The DNA here is from genome assembly GCF_964275005.1 of Diadema setosum. Classification (NCBI taxonomy): domain Eukaryota; kingdom Metazoa; phylum Echinodermata; class Echinoidea; order Diadematoida; family Diadematidae; genus Diadema; species Diadema setosum. The sequence continues at coordinate 1,901,203 of NC_092694.1, read as the reverse complement.
TATCTATCTATCTATCTATCTATCTATCTATCAATCTATCTACGTTCATCTACCTATCTATTCATCTGTTATCTATCTCTTCATCTATCCATCTGTCTATCTATCCATCTATCTATTTATCTGTTCATCTATCTATCTCACTATAAATCTATCTATTTGTCTATTCATCTATCTCTATCTCTCTCTCTCTATCTATCTATCTATTTATCTATTTCTCTGTCTATCTATTCATCTGTCTATCTATCTAGTGTATCTCTATCTATTCATCTATCTATCTATTTATCTTTCTATCTCTCCGTCTATCTATCTATTTATCTATCTATCTATCTATTTGTCTATCTATCTATCCATCTCTGTCATGTCTGACTGTTCTTTCACCCTCTGCCCATTCACCTGTTGTCTGTTAACTTTTTTTTTTCTTATTAAGTTGTAAGTAGTCTACTTCTGTTTTACTTGAAATATCTTCCACAGCAAAGAGACTCTGATTACAGAAAATTAAAAGACTTCAAGTTGAGCTGTAAGTCAGATGATGATCTGTGTTTAAATTACTTTTTTCCATCATCAAACATGAAAAAGAGGATTCTAAGGCCACCATCCATATAGGACTGTTACTGGTTTGATGATGACTTTCATACATGATTCACCCATGTCAGTTTGCCATACAATTGGAAAATTAATGCTAAGTGCTCTGATCACTGATGAAAATGAATTTCACTTTGAAACATCATGAACAATTTATGACAACACAAATAGAATTGTACATTTTTCACAAATTACTGCAAAATTGCACTTTGTAATCTATTTTTGGCTGTTGCACTGAAGGACAAGTTATGACATCTACTTTTGCATCCAGAAATACTAACACTACTCTCTGCAATGCAAATATTGACCAGGTACAGCTACAAGTTGGAATTTGAGGTCAACAAACTGAATGCAAGTATTAGAAAGAACATCAATCCGCCTCTCTATGGTTTGATGCTGCCAATATAACTCTTGTCTCCCCCTCCAACTAACGGATGTCTCTGCATTTTATCAGTTTTCAAACTCTGGCATATAGATGAGACAACATTATGCCAGAGCTGCTATTTTTGTAACAATTGTGCATCACCTTTTCAATCGAGACCTGCAACAGTCTGGTAATTTTCTCTTCATGATTTGGTAGAAACTTTGTGTTTCATGGAATCAGATTATTATGTGTGTGTGTGCATCATCCTTGGCTAGAAGTATCATATAATGATGTCACTTCTATTTCTCTTGTAGTCCCTCCTGTGTTCACACAGTCTCCAAGTGACTTGACGGTGGTTTCTGGGGCGATGATCCGGCTTCCATGCTCTGCCTCCGGTGACCCCACCCCAGTGATCACATGGACCAAGGATGGTATTCAGATCACAGAGAGTGCTAAGTTCTCCATCAGTGAAGCAGGACACCTTGCCATCCATGATGTGGGGTTAGATGATGAGGGACGCTATGAATGTGCAGCAAGGAACACCATTGGCTATGCCTCCACAGCAATGGAACTCACTGTCAATGGTCAGTCATGTTCATCCCTCTCAGCTGGCCCTTTGTCTTCTCATCCATTCTGCCTCTTTTACTTTTTTCTTTAATTTTAACCCACAGTGTTTTCTTTGTTGATTGGCACACACTCTGGAGTGTGCTAGTTGGCACTGATGTGAGGGAAATTAATTGTCAATATACAGAGATTACTTAATGCCCTTCATCCTAATTGTGTCCCCATGACCTCCCTGTCCCAGCTCCTGAGTGGGCTTACTAATTTTACAACTAGGTCAAATTTAGATTTATTATTGAATGCTGATGAAAAAGCTTGGCAGGTTAAGCCAAGTATCTGGGTGCATAAAGTGCTATGGTATTTCCTAGAGCACTTGAATCTAAAAGTGGTGGCGCTCATATAAGATTGATATACATGTACATTTATGTCATATTTGGTATTAAACATCAAGTGATAAATAATATTTCCTAATGTAAGAGAGTAAATGCATTCTTCTGAACACTGAGTGAAAATAACAATGAAATTTAGTTTCGTGATGATACAATATTTCACAGCATGGACTTGGAACTCTATGAACATATCTGAGTGCAGTGTATGACAAATATTGTATGTTTGTCTGTTGGGTATATTGTTTTAACTGCATCAGAAGTCTTCATTGGTGTTTTCTACTTTTACCACAGTACCCGTGTCTATACGTGAGGGTGATAGCTATGTGAACACAGCCATTGAGGAGGCTATACGGAACATCGATGCTGCCATCAACGAGACTAACCGTGACCTCCAGGATCGCAAGAAACCACGAACTCCCCATGACCTTCTCACCCTCTTTCGTTTCCCGTCCATGGAGGCCATGAGCATAGCGAGGGCAGCAGAGGTTTTTGAGAGGACGTTGGAGCTGATTCATCTTCATATTGAGGCAGGAATGAAAGTGAACCTCACAGGAGTGGGTGGGTCTTTCCTTCAACATACACACCCACATGTTGCTGCAGTTGTTGTAGTACATGCAATAAGAGAAACTCTGAATGATTGAAACTAACACAAATAAACATCAAACTAACATCAAATATTAAAATCTAAACTAAGATAATTGAATGTTATTCCTGGAATTAACTTGGTTTTTAAAAAACCTTGTATTAGTAATTGCTATGGTAGTGAGTAGTTTAAGCACAAAGGAGTGAAATGTAGTTCAAATTGGTTGTTAGACTAGAAATCATTTTTGAAAAGTATACTTCTTGAAAAAGAACAAAGCGTCTTTTCTGATGCTTTTTGTGAAGCCTTGTCATCACACATGTAATGTGTTATATCTTCATTACAAAAAATTAAAAAAATCCTAAATTGAAGAGGGAGCTTTCTAACAGATGTGCATACATTTTACATTTAAATCAAGATATTGCTACAAGGGAATTATACAGGAGTGACATTGTTACCTGTCCCAGTGGATCTGAGTTTTGATTACCAGTAAAGGGTGAATTCTGCTATGTATGAAGTATATTTGAAAGCCTGTTTTGATATCTACATAATATGGAAAGGAAAGGGTCCAATATGTGAAATGTATTTTTTTTAGTGTATAGAGGGAGATGGAGACCATCTCATTCTCTGGCATGTTATTGTATGTACTACACACTTTCATTCTGTGCAGCTGTGCTTGTGGTAAACAGTTTTTGAATCAGTATGATGATTTATTCAGACAGTAAATGTTGGGATGGTACAGTGCTGTGTCACAGAAACCACCACTCTTCTTTAACTCTGTATTTCTTCTCTGTTCTTCCATCCAGAATTCACCTACAATGATCTGGTATCTCCCCGCTTCTTGAATGTAATCTCCAATCTATCTCAGTGCACAAGTCACACCAAGATCGTCAATTGCTCAGATATATGCTTCCATAAAAAGTATCGCTCCTTTGATGGAAGTTGTAATAACCTGCAGCATCCTGAGTGGGGAGCATCACTCACACCTTTCAAACGACTGCTGAAGCCAATCTATGAAAATGGCTTCAATACTCCTGTTGGATGGAATACAACACTTCTTTACCATGGCTTTCCAAAGCCTAGTTCCAGACGAGTGTCATCCCAAATAATCTCTACCACTGATATAACGTCCCATCAAGACTACACACACATGTTAATGCAATGGGGACAGTTTTTAGATCACGATATGGACTTCACCGTGATGAGTTTGAGTAGAGCTCGATTCAGCGATGGTGTAGAATGTAAGGACACATGTGAGAACCAGGTTCCATGTTTCCCCATCCAGGTCCCAGAAGGTGATAACAGGATCCACCGAACACAGTGCATTGAATTCACACGATCCAGTGCAGTCTGTGGCAGTGGCAGTACATCTGTCTTCTTCAATCGAATTATGCCCAGAGAACAGATCAATCAAATCACGTCGTACATTGATGCCTCCAATGTTTATGGCAGTACTAAAGAGCAAGCAGACAATCTCAGAGACTTGACTAATAACTTTGGCAGACTCAAAGTAGGAATCCAAGTAGAGTCAGGTCGATTCTTGCTCCCTTACAACCGAGACACACCCATCGACTGTGACCGTGATGAGGATGAGAGTCCTATCCCATGTTTCCTTGTTGGAGACTTTCGTGGGAATGAACAACTTGGACTGCTGTCTATGCACACGATATGGATGAGGGAACACAATCGCATAGTACAGAGGCTGCGTGAAATCAACCCCCACTGGGATGGGGAGAAACTCTTCCAGGAGACCCGTAAAATTGTTGGAGCTGCCATGCAACTCATCTCCTACAGAGATTGGCTGCCTAAAGTCCTTGGTCCCTATGGTATGGAGAAACTAGGCAAGTATGAAGGCTACAACCCCAACACAGATTCATCCATCTTCAATGCCTTTGCTACAGCTGCCTTCCGATTTGGTCACTCCCTCATCCAACCTGAAATCAAACGGCTCAACGCTTCTTTCCAGCCAATATCCCATGGTAACCTCCCACTGCACCGAGCCTTCTTTTCACCATACCGCATCGTTGATCAAGGTGGCATCGATCCTGTTCTCCGTGGACTCTTTGGTACTGCAATGAAGCAGAACAGGCCGGAATCAATGCTCAACACTGAACTGACTGAACGCCTCTTTCAAATGGCTCATGAAATCGCCCTGGATTTGGCTGCTATCAACGTTCAGCGTGGCAGAGACCATGCTCTTCCTGGGTACAACGACTGGCGCGTCCTTTGTAACATGACAGCAGCCGAGACGTTTGATGACGTCAGTACGGAGATCAGAAATCCTTTGGTCAGACAGAAGCTGCAAGAAATCTACGGTCACCCTGGGAATGTTGATCTCTTTGTCGGAGGTCTTTCTGAGGATAAAATCGAGGGCGGGCTTCTTGGACCAACGTTCACTTGTCTACTGGTGAAACAATTCCACAGGCTCCGAGAAGGAGATCGGTGAGTGTTGAAATAATTTGTGCCATTATGTATGTGCGTTGCATTTTCATTCAGTGGCATTTGCTATTTTTTCAATAAGTTAACTTTCATTATACTGTTAATCTCAAAGTTAGTTGCATCCAGCTGATTTAATGGTGATGTATCTGTAGAAATTGACTCATAAAACACCTGTAGATGGATGGACAGTATATGTCTTTATCTCCCTTGAAAGAATACACTCTAGTTGTTCAATGTGTGATACTGTGATTACCTTTCATCATTCTCTGTACAGCATGACATTACCGGTATATCACAGCAGAAATCATTGTGTGCAGAATCATGTTATTCATAGTGACCTGTTTTCTTCTACATTGTACAGTATATGGTGCCCTCTCTGATTTTTATGTAAGCTAACTTTGAATATTCCCCCCCCCCCCAAAAAAAAAAAAAATAAATAAATAATAATAATTAAAAAAAATACAAAATACAAAATAAAATAAAAAATAAAAAATAAAAAATAAAAAATGAATGAATTAATTAAAATAAATTAATTAATAAAAGAAAAAATCTAACAAGTTTGATTTCAAAATGATAATTGCCATTTTCCAATCTTCACATTGCACATTTTGCTGTTTGCAACATGTTTGTAAACAGTTGTGCACTAGAGTAGAAAATTGTAATGTGAACACTCTTTTGAGATTTCTTGAAAAGCTGTCTTTCATTCAGTGATTACTATCTCACTCTTCTATACTAAGCTACCGTGTAATTATTACATTTGCAAGGTTCATATGATTGATGATACTATAAATGTGCACTTTATTTTTCATGAAGGATATTTATAACATTTCAATATAAAATTTGTTGAGTATATGAACAATCTTTCAAGGTGTAATATACATATGTGGTTGTTGTCACTCTGGTCATATTTAGTTATAAAGGGCACTCCATCTGTTTATTTTTTTTCTAGGTGAAAAAACAACAACAACCCAACAACAACACCACCACCATCACCAAAGCAATCTGGAGGAATGATGTAGTTCATTACAAAGAAAATATGAAGAATGATGACCCAATTGGTGACATAATATGATCTGCACATATGAAACATTTTATGCCCTGTCCAAGTGCAGTGGTGAGTGAATATGACTCATGGTATGTTTTGTTTTGTCTCAAGGTTCTGGTATGAGAATCCCGGTGTGTTCACCCCGGAGCAGCTGACTCAAATCAAACAGATCTCCCTGGCCAGAGTCCTGTGCGACAATGGGGATTCTATAGACCGGGTTAATGCTGATGTCTTTAGAATGGCAGACTTTCCCACTGGGTACAAGAAGTGTTCCAGCATTCCTTCCATGGATCTACGGGTTTGGGCAGATTGTCCAGAAGGTTTGTAACTATGTAGGCTTTGGTCTTACAGCCACTTCACAAGAAAGAATAGATTTGAAGTGAGGTCCTACAATTATGTATCATTTACCCATGTGTGAAATCGGCAGTGTTGTTTTACAATGATTTAAAGAAACTGTCAAGAAAATTCCACAAAATTTCATTTTTTCTGAAAAGCGCCCATTCATCACACTTGTTACTGACACTTGTTCACGGTAGTATTAGTCCCCCAGCCTTTTGAAAGAGGTAGGCTAAGTGTTTTTTTTAATTAGGCTAGAAAATTAGAATATGTTGAATTATCTATCTGTATAGTTTGTTTGTTTGTTTGTTATTTGATATCATGGTCCACAAGTGACATCATAGATTATTGTAGTCTTCTTATCCAGTGATGGCTGTTCAAAAACTGTATAATATTCATAACATTTGAAAGGACTGTCCCATTTTCCTCAAACTTCACTGACGTGTTGTACTAATATTTCTGTATTCACTTAGTCCACATACCAAATGTGTTTGGGATTTCGTTCCCATTTAATATTTTGTTCAAAAGTACTGTATTGACAAATCATTGTCCAATTACTTTCCAGTATTGAAAGTTAATGTTTTACCATAAAAATTATGATGAAACTGTTCAGCATGTCACTTTATGTAATCTCTCCAGAATCTACATCAGTACCTCAGTTCTCGTCCAGATCACGGCGCTCTGTAGAATACACGGCCCCATCCAAGCCCACTAAAGGAGTGAAGATTTCAGCACCAGAGAGTAAGAAGCTTCCAGTCGTCAAACCCTCTCATACCACATCAGAGCCCGGATCCTCTGGTCCTGGGATAGAGGAGAGGTTTGCTGCTCTAGAAGCTGAGATGGCTGAGACTAGAAAGATTATGAGTGAGATGAAGGCAACCATCGGAGACTTGTCCAAACAGGTAAGGTCAAAGGTCAAATCAAGCAGAATGAAACATAATATATAATATATATAATACATACAATTTCAATAGCACCATTTTCCATTCTGTTTGAATGCTCAAGGCACTTTATGCCAGAGCAAAAAGACTGAGAATACATACACCATAAAAGAAGAAGAAGAAGAAATACAGTAATGAGTCCATTCAAGGTAGAGGAAGGAGAAATAATGCCATTATCTGGGAAGTTTTCTAAATCTTTTTCAGATTAGATGGCAGCATGATTCCCTTTCAGTGAGCTTTTTCTGTAGCTGAGGAATAGCTATGAATTTATTTCTTAAAGGCATAATTTACCATTTGGAGATACAACAAAAACCCAGCATAAGTGCTTTAAAATAGTTCTAAAATGTGAGTTAGGGATAGAAACAACCACTGTAAAAATTTGAATCGTTAAAATCGATGCTAAGTATTGTTAAATATACAAAATGTGAACAATAGTTATAATAAAAAAATTTCCAGACTAAACCGTCTACAGTTACGTTTTATTGATAAAAATACAGATATCTCCTTATATTTTAGGCTTTATCATAAAAATCCTATATGAAAGGATGTAATGTGGTACAACAAACCTACACATATGCGTTAAATGTCTTATCTTGAAATTCATTTAAATCACTGTTCCCAAAGGTAAACAGGACCTTTAACCCGTTGAAGACGGTTTGATTTCGCTACAACACGTAAACAGTAGTAATTCAAATGTTTGGTATACACTTTTGCTTTCTTATATGGCAGTGGAGGTAAATTCAGTGATGTAAACTTGTAAGAGAGCAAAAGAAAATACAAACTGCGTGATGCTGCAAGCTTTCATCACCATTTCCTTTCCATCAATGACCCACAGGTTCGTCGTCTGAAGAGAGATCTCCGTGACAAGCAGCGTGGGAATTGATGACAAATCCTTACAGATGACCAGATCCAGGGGACTGGATGTCTCTCCTAAACAGAATATAAAAGAAAAAGAAAAACATGCAGCAGGAAAAATTCCTCAGCTTCATCTTTTGCAAAGTGGCATTTATCCCATGTACTTGCTTGTAAGCCTTAGGAATGTATGGCTAGTGTATGTGAATATGCAATATCACTTGGTGATGTTCAGGCTTAGGTAAAATATTCTTTCAACCTTTCAGAATGAACTTGTCTGTGTCCTAAGATTTTGGTTTTAATGTCAGGTTTTTAAGATTCTACAAAGGACAACCCTATGAACTGTGATATTGTCTGCTGGTCAACCAAAGATAAGATCTTCGTCTTGTAAAGTACATTGAAATTATTTTCTTTGGACTGGTGTCCGTGTGCACCTCCCCTTGAAAAATGGGAATGAAAAATGAAACATATGAATTCAAATACCTAGATTCCATTAGTGATACTATGATACTAGGCTACAATCTGATCAAATTCCTATGATGTACAAGCACAGAATGACGAAAAACAATGGTGTGGTGTATGTGTGTTAAATGACAGGTGTAGCATATCAATATTTACACACAGACATGTAACAAGTAGTCAAGTCATTGTACATTGTACTTCTATGGAGGCCATAGTGCTATCATGTCCATCTGTTTTAAGGTCTTCTTCCCAAAGATATGACAAATGGTTGTGTGCAACAAGTCTAGGACAAGACCAAGATTTATTTGTTAATATGTAAGTTATGGGTGTAACATGCATTTGTTTCTGCTGTGACTAAAATCTGATTTGATGCTGATTTGTGTACTGATATTTTTCTTTCATCAAACTAAAGAACTCTGTGTGATTTGTACAGTTAATAAGGCCTGCAGAAGATAGCCATGTCATTAGACAGCTTAATACATACTGGCTCATTCTGGCAATGTTTAGTATAGAGGCCAGTGTTTGTGACTATCTTGAAAGGAGTAGTATTTTTTAATAGAGTGAAGATATTGTTTTCTTGGAACAACAGAAGATCAATAGCAACTTCATTTCTTTTGATCGTTCACTTCCCAATGACAGAAAAAAAAAAATTGTGCAACAGCATTGGTGTATATCATTTAGTCCTGTGTATTTTTTTTTTTTTGTAAACAGAAGCAAATGAAAAGTACTATCAAATGCTTACAAATGAAACAAGATAATGTGAAGAAAAAAACAGACAAATTTTAGCTTCCTGAATCAATTGAAAACCTATCGCCAGAATAAGTGCAGTAAATGACAGTGTCTGTCAAAGGGAAACCATCATTATTCTTCTGTTTGATAAGTGTTTATAATATCTTCTAATATCACACTAGTTATGTTATGAAAATGATAACCGTGGATTTATTGTTTTTGTCAACATAGTGACAGTTGCCTCATTCATTTGATGATAATCCTTATGTAATGTGTGAGACATAGCCCTGAACAGTTTATCTTAGTCAAAGCTGAGACATCTATCACTAGAGTCTGTAGTACAGTGATTTGGCCTGTGTGGAAGTAAGGTTGGCATCATGTTTAGATGTTAACTCTCATTTGTTTTATTTCCATGATTGATGTTTTTAGAATGAGTTTCCACTTCAAAATTTGGAGCTGCTGAGGAGGAGTTGAATGATTTTCACATCACTTTTCCTTCACACTCTAGGGAGCCCTGTGATGTGTGAAAATGTCAAGCGTAGTATGTAGCATACTATGCAATTCTGTGTGCTGAGAGCTGATTAAGTAATAGGATGCTAAGTTTGTGTACATTGTTTGGTGTCTGTAATTCTTGTCCTACAGAGACTGTATTTTTCCATGGATTTGACAACCACTACAAGATATTTAATAGCAAGTGTGAAATCCCTTGCATAGATACCTGTTCTTTGTTGGTTTTAGGAAAGAAGCAAGCAGTGAACCCCAGCACACAGTGGGTGGGCTCTGTGTGAAATAATTATATTTAAGACTGGAGTGTGTGGTGTATGGGTAATGCCCTACATGTGTAATGAAATCCATGTCACAGACTGGATATGTTGTAAAGTATGAATGAAACCATGGTGCTAAACTTGTATAGTCATATTTTTTACCAGTTTACGTGTATGTCTTTATCTCTGGATTTGTAGGAAAACTTATTTCGACAAATGAGGGAAATGCAATTTTAATGATGTATAGTACATCGTTTCTGTCTTAACACTAATATAAAATACACATACCTCAAGTGCCTAGATATATGAAGCTCACTTTTTTTTTTTCATCCATTCTTTTCATTGTAATATCCTTTTAGCAATTTCACATTTCTATGCAGATGTATGAGCATCAAAAAAGTGAAGCAAATTTTACTGAATGTATTTATATGAAAGAAAACACATTTTGAAATGTTCCACATATTTGATCGACAGAAACAAGACAATGCAAATATGATGTGTTAGTACAGATGGGATGTATGTAGGACTATAGGGCTTGTTTTTTTTATACAAATGGAGACCAGAAAATATTGCTAGTGTAGAATCATTTGATCTTATTGATATTTGTATGATATGTGTCTTTTATCGGTATGTACGTAGTCTAAAAAGACATAATCATAGAACCCATTTTCAGTGTTATGCAACATTGAATCAATTTGTTTGTAATGCTGTTGTCACACCTTCATGTGTAGCCTTGCCATAAAATACACAATGAGCAAATCCAGTGGAACCTCGTTATTACAAGGTTGGAGATAGCGAAGTACCTAATATAATGAGGTCATTTTTGCAGGTCCCATTCCTATTATATCTTTTGTTTTCATCCCTGATATAACAAGTAGATTTCAGTGGTACCAAGCAGCCTGCAATAAAGGGCTTCCCTATAGGCCTATCATCAAATATTCCTATGTGGCATTGTAGCCTACCATCACCTGTACGCTTTGTAGGAATCACATAGCAGTGTCACACATGGATTAGCCACACAGAGTGTGCATAAGACCTTTGTATGAGGAGCCTAATGGGTACAGGAGGCTATATGGACCTACACCTACAAGTCACACTTACATTGTACCATACACATGCCATGTGAAATTGTATGCATTATACAGAGTTACATGGCCTACATACTGCCATTGAATGCATTGTCTGCCTGTATGGAGATTTCTCCTATGTTAGTCTCTAGATGCTTGTTATCCTGACATCAAATCTGTGAATACAAATTTGTGAATACAGTCTCAGGATACAATAAAAGTGAGTTCTGAAACAATTTTCCAAGAGCGCACCATGCAGCAGAGGAATTCATGTTGCCATTTAGTACCATTATATAGTGGCTAATTTCACACAACCTCTGCAGGGAAACACACATTGCTGTGATTGAAGTAAGTAGCTCTTTTCATCATCATAAGATATGAAAGTTATTACTCCACCTTGCAGCAGGTACCAAATACATGAAAACTTCATATACATTCCCAACATGACATAGGACCCTCTGTACACTCTAAAAGGCCCTATGTTGCCTCTATGGCTAAGCCTAGCTAGACGTGTGACCACAGCATTACATACAGGAGATTGAAATCCTTTTACCGTCATACAACCAAGCATCTTTCACAGTAGGCTTTGTGGAGAGGTAATCTCACATTTACTGACGACTGAAACCATAAACACGCTGCACTATATACCTTATTCTTACATCATTGTGTGAGGGATCAGTTGCACTGTAATATATGTCCTTGTTTTTTCCAAACGCTGCCGGACAGATATTTCCTTTGAATTTGTTTTCATGTTAAGTACTACTTAACTATTTATACAAATCATATTATATCCTGCTATGATTTTAACTTGTTTGAAGTAATATTCTGTATGTATTTTATATTCTTCGTTTTTTCAATGTGTTGATTTGAACCAGCATTCAACATGCAGGTGTAGGTGCCTATGTAGAGATGTAGGCAACAGAAATAGCTGTAGTGGGTACTGGCCTATTTGCAGACTAATGATTGACTAGCGACTAATGACTAATGACTAGCCTGATGGTAGAAGACTAATGTGTATGACACTTGCCTTTGGAAAACAATCAGGGAACAGTGAGGGGTGGAAATGGTGTCCTTAGTACTCCCTTGCCATAGCACATTGCATGTTAGTATGAATACTTCATGAGGAACACACATGTTGAGAAGTAATAGGAGGAAGTAGAAATATGTGTTAGAAACAAACTGCATCACAAAAGCAAACACAATTCTCGAGCTCAGGGACAGACACATTATGACTTTGTTCCACAGTCTGTCATCATTGTAGATTTTATAATGATTTCATTGATTTCTCTCACCAAATGACTGCTTGATGACAATGTCCACCGAAGGAGATTCAGGTTTTTCTTATTGTGACAGATTTTTCTCAAAATCGTAAGTCAGATTTTTGAAAGCATTTGTTACATCCCCCTTTAGTCTTAATATGGATTTACTTTCATATACCCTTTTTAAGGCGACAACTTACACCTTTTTTTGCCACTTCATGCCTGTTAGTCGTACAAGGCTCTAGTAGACATTGATTGAACATACAAAATAGACACAATGATTGATACAAGTTATGGTAATGTCTGCTAGGTAATGATGAGACATCTGAATAAACTAAATAAATAAAAATAGTTGATATGGATCAATTACTGTATACGCCGAATATTTCGGGAGGTTTTTATTTTTGTGAATTTCACGAGTCGGGTGCAATTTGCGAAAATAAAGACAGCCAAAATATTCTGATCTGATTCTGATATTCTGATAACTCTGATCCTGATGTGAATGTGACATACACCTACATTTCTCCATTCAGTACAGGACTCTTCGATCGCGAATTTAACCACTCACGAAATCGTCAGGAATTCCCGATTCGCGGAAATTTAGATTCACAAAATATATGGCGTATGCAGTACACTGTACTAGGCCACTTTCAGACCTTGATATTTGTGGTTCATAAGAAATCAGCCCTGAAGATTGTTTCAAGAAGAGTTTTGTCAAGAGATGAAAGAAAATTTTTGTATGAGTTATTCTTTGTTCTTGATCTGCATGGCTCCAATTCTCCAAACTTTGCTAAAATCAAAGATCTATTAACAATGATGTATAAAGAACAGCAACACCTACCCCCCCCCCCAAAAAAAAAACCCAACAACAACAACAACAACAAAAACCACACACACACACACAGGCATCTAAATTTGCATTTGTCCATTCTGCCAACAAGAAAACAAGTGATATATTTAGTAACATTATGTCATCACTCTTCAGGCTTCTTGCGTTGAAGAGATTTTAATCATTAAATGACAAATTTTGCCCCATAGCAGAAGCCAATCCATTTCTGTGAATATTTCTTGTATGTTTTCTTTGTAAAATACACCTCCTTTCTCAAATTTTACTTTCAAATACTTTGTCTCGTCAAGATCAAAGTGTATCAGATGTGTTGTGGTCCTCTTGTCTAATTTGCAGTCTATGTCAAACTGCCTCAAAGTTCAGCAACAAGACATTTGTGCTTTAATACATCCTCTTTTTGTTTGAAACACAAAAATCAGCAAAGTTTGTTCCAGCAGCATTATCGCGCAAGTGATGAATGTGATGTCATGACTGAAGGTACAAATTTGGTAAGGAAGAGAGGTTTGTGGTCAACTTTCAAACAATGCTTAGTGGTATTAAAAGGTACATTGAAATTACTGGAATCATGTTAAAATGAACACAATTTTGTTTGTTTTAAATGCTTGCATTTTTATCTCTGTCAGTGAGGGCTGCCACTTTGACGAACTCAGGCAGTGTATTTAAAACACACCATATTCCTGTCTTTCTTTACATTTATTTATCTGGTAAAGGATCATGGTGTGTTTGTACTTAAAGGTCTAGTAACCTAACTTACAGTTGGAGGTAATCTCGATCAATGGATCTGGTGAAGAATGTATATTGTTAAGATGACTATGTTCATAAAAGAGATACACATTGAGAGCATGTCTGCTACCAGACTATTTGTATAATTTGTGTTTTGAATCATGAATTGATCATGCAAGAGGCATTATAATTTAAAGCCTTTGGTCTCCCAATCCATCCGTCCACCTGTCTGTTATTTCTCATCATCTTTTAACTTTAATTGAGGTTACTTAAATTTCATAACTTTCATAGAGGTTATCGCAATTTCATATCTTTCATCAAGGTTTAGTACTGAAATTTCAAGAAATTTGGTACAAAACAGGGCATTGATTGGGCATTTCAGTCATGAAAATCTATGGAGTAAAAGACCAAAGTGCCATAGCAAAATGCTGTATCAACCAAGTTACAACAATGGTGTAGTGTGAAAGGGTGATGCACTGCAAAGCATGCATAGTAAAAGTCAAAGATCAAAGTTCAAGGTCATTATATTTCAAAATGTCACTGTTTAGGCAATCTCTGAGAAAAATCTAATGCAAGGTCATCAAAAGTGTGTGGATTGAGTTTTTTACAAAATGAAGTGATTAGATGTTTGTCACATTATGAATTGTAGTGTGGTAAGTTCAAAACAAATGTCAGCTTCACCATGAATGTAGAAGTAAGCCAGGTGACACTGTAATAGTCATATTTTAATTAAAAAAAGAAAAGAAATACAAATTAAGTCTTTTTATGTATGAGATTGATTTGATGTTTTTGTCCTTTTTATTTAATTTCTTTCAAATGTAGATTTCTCTGGTCAAGATCACATGGTTATATCCACAGGTTTTTATCAAGGCTTTATCTCGATATATTTATTGGAGCCAATGTGGTCACAAAGCACTGTGTCTTACATACAGTATATTGTTAATTATCATAAACTGAATTGTTTCCTTCCACACTTATAAGTTTGTGAGAATAGTTGAAGTCAGGATCTGCCCTTATATGTGTAATGCGTTCTCACTATGTTGTTTAGCTGAGGCTGAGTTTGGCCCTAATACCTTTTGAATGTGCAAAGTATTTGCTAATGTTGCTGTCATTTCAAAAAAAGCATTTACTTTCAGAGATCACATTGTGGTACACATTTTTATTAACTGTTGATAACTTACATTCTATTCTTTTGTGTATTTGTAGAATTTTGTGAAACATGAAAAAAAAGGAAAAATATATATGTTGTCCTTATCCAAGTGTATTTATTTTGTGTGAAGAGTGCATTCATAGCATTATTGGAAAAGGGTGATATTTGTTAATCTGAAGGTTCTTTATTTCAGAACACATAAATTCTGCATACATTAGTGTTAAATGAAAAGGATTGTTATTCAGGTTTGAAAATCCTAAAATGAAATAAGGTTTGTTATTTCACAGATTTTGTTGATCATAAAATAAAATACAGTTTGTTAAAGGCATAATTAACCATTTGCAGATGAAAGCATTAGTGCTTTAAAATAGTTCTAAAATGTGAGTTAGGGATAGAAACAACCACTGTCAAAATTTGAATCCGTATAATCGATGTTAAGTTTTTCATATATAATATAATGATTACGCAATTAAGTTTAAAGAGATCAAAAGTCAACAAAAGCATGTCAGAATTTCTTCTGTGACAACCACTCTCTTGGTAAAGTCTCAATAGGCTTTCAAATAAACATAACTTATAATAGACAAAAATAAACATGCAGTGAGCTATTTTTTTTACATAATTTAGAATGTCGTCAAAATGAGAATGATATTGCTGTACCTTCAGAGAACGATAGTCCACAGTGTACGGAATCTTCAGTTGCTAAACGGTTAACCCCAAAACGAAGTACAGTTAATTCAGGTTTGTTAGGATAGAAAGTATTAATTTTCTTGTCATTTTCGGATTAAAGAACCATCAACCTTCAGAATAACACCACAAATGTTCAGATTGACGAACCCTATTTCGTTTTCGGATTAATGAAGGAACTTCTAGGTATTTGGAATTATTTGTTTCAGAATAACGAACACTGGAATAAGAAACTTCATTTCATAATAGGGTAAACAAACCATTGGACTAAGGAGCATCATCCGAGATTTGCATAATGTGTGTATGATATGTTTGTATATTATACCGATGTTTGTTCCCTCAGTATCGTGGAGGGACGTAAACAGAACTGCAACAGACCTTCAAAAATGCCAGCAAAGCAGAGTGAACGCGATTTACCGATTTTGCATTGTGTCGCGTAGAGTACCAAAGAGGTCGTACATTGTATCAAACACCTAGTTTGTCAAAAGTTTTATGCCACTAGGATTGAAAGAGAGATTTAAGAGAGAGAGAGAGAGAGGGAGGGAGAGAGAGTGAGGGAGAGAGAGGGAGAGGGAGAGAGAGAAAGAGGGAGAGGGAGAGTGTGTGAGAAGGAGGAAGAGGAACTGAGGTGACTTTCCTTACGTTCTTCCATGTTTTTGAAAATAAACACGTATGATATGTATGTGCATGGCACAGCTGGGAACAGCGCGCAGCACGATAGAATCCTTCTTTCCCCAGTTCCGGCATGTCCGGTTTGTCGGTTCTTTCTTTCTTGTTTACGTCATTACTTGTTTGTTTGTTGGTTGGTTGGTTGGTTTGTTTTCTGACATGGAAGCTTTTTGCTAACCTCCTTTTCTTGGCTAGAGTACTATTGACACTTGCCATAATATTGACAGCCAGCGCGGATGGGAATCGGCATAAACTTAACCTTAATCAGACATTGAAGATAAAATTCATTCAGCATATCTTAAAGCGTGTGTGTGTGTGTGTGTGTGTGTGTGTGTGTGTTTGACTGGTCAAACTAATTGACCTTGACCCCGTCCCGCAGTCTCCCCCACCCCACCCTGAAAAACCAACTTCCGCGGCCCCTGGATTACCAGGATCAGCCTTTGATGTTACCAGAACGAAATATAATTGAAAATCGACTGAAAACAAGGAATTTTATTTGCCTGTCAACATTAGATGTGATAATTATTGCTATACCTATCAATATCACTCAGATTATCACGGCTGAAAGGATCGAAAAATGATTTAAAAAACAACAACAACATGAGAACAAACAAAAATATTAACTAAATTAAAACACTCAAAATCAGTCGACATAACTTGCTAGTGAGATTGTCATGTAGCAATACTAATTAGGACTGATCACACTTGTCATAACTAATCCGCCCTTGCAATTGGCAGTTAGTAGACAGACAAAAATAAGAACAGAGACAATGAGTTTTGCAATAATTAAAGGTCGGTCTTCAAGATCACCAGCTGAGCTTGACGTCATAACCTGCTCAGCCAATGGGATACGTGGCTGCACTTCATTCATGGGCTATCCGGCCGGCGAGCGGATGTGATGTCCATCGACGTGTCCTCCTCACTTCAGAATACGCCACCGCCACTGCACTACTGCACCGTGCGAAGAAATGTTCAAGTAGAGCTCGCTGAAGCATCTTCCGTTCTTGGCGTCAACTTGAGCACAAACCCTTTCTAACGTTAGCTACTGTACAGAATTCATAGGAAAAGAGGACACAGGAGTGAAAGATATCTATTCACAGCTAGAGTCTTCTCGCTTCGCCAGCAGCAGGTGAAATTTAGTCTGTCACAAAGAGCAAACTTAGTGAACATGTCGTCTTCTGCAAAGTGGGAAACAGTCTCCCACAAAAAGAAAGCCACGCAGGCCGATAAAAAGGCAGCCCAGAGAGCTTTGGCCCAAAATGCTCCGAAAGTCGATCAGATGTGTAAGTTTGTGCTGTATTTTACAAGTTATGGATATTTATGTGGCAAGGTACAAGTCTGAAGCCTACCAGCTGTTTCACTGTTGCTGGAGGTCTCTTCCTGTGTAGCCGTGAAATATGTAGCCCCATGTATTTAGATCTGTGTGTGCTACCGGTGTCGGTCATGCCTTGTGTGATATATACATTGTAACTAGATTTTACTCTCGAGCTCTCTGCATGGTAATTAATTGAACTTGACGTGTTGTAATTGGGTTGGGGCACAAACAATAAGCAGATGCTTTACGTCTCTACACCCAAGTAATTACTGACCTTGCCTTGGTCTGACTTTGGCTTATGTTTGTAGACAACTAAATCAGCGGTCTCGTATTTGTGTGAATATTTTTTGGTTTTGTTTCAAATTACAACAGCCGGGGACATGATGGCGTACGTAGTAGTCCGACTAGTACTGTAACGTGTACAAGCTGGTGTAAGTAAATTTTATGTTGACATTTTATGATCATGATTCATATCATGAATGTTCAGTCACAGCAGGTGAGTTTATTATTTACACTTGTTTCTTTTTCCCAAGCAAGGCTAGCTTTGACTCAGCTCTGTATACCGGTAACCAGAGTTTGAGTGAAGTCTTGATTAGCTTTACTTTAGCACTTATTTTCAGTGCATTTAAAAAAAAAAAAAGAAAGAAGGATGTAATTATGATTTAAAACAGACTGTGCTGATACTGTGATAGTGTAAAGTCACTATCCCACAGCTAATTTTGGATATTATCATATTCTCAAATTTCAAGTTGAAATAATATCTTCTTCTTTCCCATTTGAAATTTAATGCTTTTTAAAATATTTTATTGACTATCTATTATATAGCACCTCTGCAGGAGAGTTCAACAATCTTCAGTGCAGCATTTTCTTCCAACTCGGCACAGAAGGGGTCAAAAAGTGCCAATGGAGATGCCCATGGTGGTGGGAAGAAGCCAGGACAACAGAAGAAGAAGGGAAGCGAAGGAAAGAAGAAAATGGAACATTTGGGCAGTCTTGATGAGGCTTTGAGTAATGTTGATGTGGGAGAGCTGAAAGCTCAGCTTGAGGATGTCAAAACGAGGTGTCCCGACTCACCAGCAGTAAGTATACTCTTTATGTAGGGATGAAGTTTGAAATTGATAGTGGATGCAGTGTGTTCTGGAAGAAAACATTTCTCAAAAGATCTAGGCCCTACCTTTCCTATTTTATTGTGGCATGACAGGCATACGGTTGAAACAGGAAAAAGAAATTCACTTGTGTGACTATTTAAAAATGTTCGCAGTTTTATAGTCATATATCTGCAAATGACTATTCAGTTTTGCTATAAATTATACACACCATATTCCACTACATTGCACCCAGTTCCATCAATACTGAGGTCTTTTTCCCAGCAAATTTCCAGTGGTCCATGCAGTTTGGAATACTAGGCAACTTGAATATTGAATGACAATGCTGAAGTGATGCACAATCATTGTTGCTATGCAAATATTCTAATAATCCCCTGAAAGTGTAGAAGCACTTTCTCCTCTTTTGTTTCTGATTTTACTTGACAAATACGAAACAACAACAATAATACAATAGCGCAGTAAACACAAGTAGAAGTCATCTCATGTAAACCACTGATTGTGCAATCATATTTCTTGTGAAATGATTTTATACTGACATTACAAAATAAGCTTAACTTTTGCTTCAAGTTCAATAGATGCAGCTTTAAAACTGAATGCATTGATCTTTGAATCTGAAATTGTTTGTATATTTCATGCATGATTTATTTGCAAACCAAGACAAAAGTGCTACACCATTGAAAAATGTCCTCAACTTTGTTTATCTTATCCTCTCTTGTGTGCACCCACACACACACACACAAAAAATTCATTTAATCCTATCTTGAATTTTATTTTCTTGTAAAAGCGAGAAAAGAGGCACAGAAGATGAGGGGAGGTTTTGGATAAGCTGTGTACTGCATATTGTCTGTTTGCCAAGAAATTCTTGGCCATATGTATGCAAATTCAACAACAATAGAGTACAACAGTTGTTATTCAAAGAGTTGTTTGCATTAACATTTGGTTCCAGGATTTTAACGTTCTTTGTCTATCTATCGGAATATTGGCTGTCATATGAACTTTGATGTTATTCATTTGTACTGTAACAGTTTGCCCATAAAGGACACATTTCATATCTCTCTCTAGCTCTGGCTGGGTGATTTGGCACTGTTCTTGAACCGGAAGCTACTGACCAAAGAGACTGATCCTACCTTTCCTGATAAGCCTTCAGGTAAACGATCAGATCAGATGTTGACTATTTTGAAGAAGAAGAAAGCAGAAGTAAAGGAAAATAAAGGTTTATTCTGCATAGAGCTGAGTTGATGATATTTAAAATGGTAGCCCCTCTTTTCTAAACATGATGGGGCTGAAATAGAAACACTAACAGGTGCATTGACTTTGCATACATCTGTAATCATTGACAATTTGACTGTTATGTTGAAATTGTCATTCATTACACATATACTTTTTGATGCCAAGATGCTATAGACTTTAAGTCTTTGAACATGCTCTTGCATGTGTCAAAGCCTTGCAGTTTATGTAGCCCAAATTGGTTAGCCTATAAACTTGTTTGTGTGTGTATGTGGTTGTGTTGTCTTTCCATGTTACCTGCATACATTTATACCTGCCCTTCTGTTGTGACAAAATGAATTCAAGGGTATTTTAAATACCTCAGCAACAATGCCACATCCAGATAAGTATATATTCTGTGTCTCTTATTTTACTTTTTCACCAGATTATCCACTGTGTAAACTGAGTGGAGCAGTCCAGTCAGTGTTACGGAATCTCATTGGTTCTTACCAAGAGAGAATGCTGAAGATGTTTCACCAGCATTGCATCAGGGAGATTGAGAATGACTTACCCAAAGGTGAGGAGAATTAACAAGTTATGTCCATTGATTTATGAATACTTTTCTATGCCTGGACTTATGAATTGTGAAGTTTACAAATATTTTTGTGCTCTCATCTCACATAGCAAGTCTTGTTGGATGGCTTATGACTTGTAGTTTGTCTGTATGTTTGTCTCTAGGCATGACATTGAGTTTTTTCAAAGTATCTAAAATTTACAGGAATTATCTTGAAAACACTATATGTATGTGTAGATGACCACAAACAGATGGACCTCAGACATTTTGTCATGAAGCCAATGGTCAGGAGATCAGGAAGGTGTATAGTTTCATGGTTCATGAGAAATTGAACAAAATTGAACAGAAAACAAAAATTAGAAGGGCTGTACATGCCAATAATCTTATTTGTGCAGTCATATACCACCAGAAGAAAATGTCAAATGATTAACTCTACAATTATTTTCTTTGTGATTATCATTTTTCCATGTTGTCAAGGTCAGTCAGTGAACGGCTACAGGGTTTTCCTTCAGCTTCTTGCCAAGGACTACCCACAGTTTGTGACGAGTCACCTCCAAGATGTAAGTCACACCTCTTCTTGTAACAGACTCATACAATGAGCTGGTGGATGAGCATCTGTCATGGACACATAAAATGCTTTGTTAATTTCTCTAATATGTCCACTGTTGACATTGCTACTACTTAAGCTTTCTCTTTCTTGTGTGTGTTTGTTTTAATATTTGTTTTTCAACATTGAAAGGAGATAGATTTGACCTTGCCTCACAACCTGAGAAGAGAAACATTCATACACATTACATACGGCTGAATTAATTGGGTAGCAGAAAGAGAAAGTCAGGGCATATATTGTATGTGGTAACATCCTGATATCAAATGATTATAAATTCTCTTTATCAAAGATTTGTGCATTTAATGGTTCCTTCCACATAGGAGACCATTATTATGGAGAATATGGGAAAGTTTTGTGCGTTCAAAGCTTTTTTTTTTCTTTTTCCTTTTTTTACATACTGCATGGTGTCTTATGTAGCATATTTTTCATTATCTTTTTACATCTTCTAATTTTCAACACACAGTATTTAGAGATCTTCAAGCGAAGGCAAAGTGACAAGGCCACCAGTCTGACCATTCTATGGAGCTGTGTTCAAGCTGGTCACAGTGATCCTGTCATTTGTCTACATGGTGAATCACTTTGAGAAATTACTGTGAGGTTTTCCTTTGTCATAACTATTAATGTAGACTATAATGTATTAGTTGGCTTTTAAATGTCTTATTGAATCTTATTGTCTGAGAAATGTTCTGCAGCCATTTCTTACCCCACCCTCTTGTTTTTCGCATGCCCATAAAAATTTGTTCTTTAGTACTGTAAAACATGATATATTCGTGGCATGAAATTTTCGCGAATTGGGGCAGATGCAAAGCTGCCAACTGGTACTGATTTTCAGTAATTTCTACTGAAATTGGGAAAGAATACTGAAGGTCACAAGCAAATTACTGATTTAAGAAATCATTGTCTGTGAAATATGCTATTGCACTGTTAGGGATTACTGATTTTCACTCAAAAAAGGTGCAAATTACTGATTTTCAGCCATCAAAGTACTGAAAGGCTTTTACAAAAGTTGGCAGCTCTGCAGATGGCCTTTTTTGTGGCATGAAATTTTCGCAAGGTGTTGCGTGCATTTCAATTTCGCGAATCTTGACGCTTGCGAAATTGGCGAAATTAAAATGCACACGAACATTCCTTGTTTTACAGTATATGGACTGCACTCAACCCAAGATTGTACCTCATTTGAGTGAAGTGTGCAGGTCATAATTGCTATGATTTATTTAGATGAAGAGGTTTAGGTCACCTCATCCATTATGAAAGAAATGATTTCTAAATCAAAGCCCCAAAATAAAGAGAAACTCTGTTGTTGACAAGATTATAGTTTATTTTCAAATGAGACCTAGCCGTACAGTGTCCAAAATATGATCGATGGTCAGATCTAATGGTTTAAGTTTTGTTTCTCTTTCAGTGTGGAGTAAAGTGCTGCTGCCCCTACTTGGACAGAAGATGGTGTCTTACTATGCTGTTGCTGTGCTGAACCGCTTTTTAAGGTGATGCATGACATTTTCTGTGATTATGTGTCTTGAACAAGAAAGGTTTGATGAAACTCCTGGAAAAACTTGCTTTGCTAATTATCTGGACATTGCTCAGGAAGTTGGTTTAGGATTTGGGGCCTTTACTTGTAGACTTGTTGGGCACATGGACTCTTGTTACATTCAGTAGTGGTCTAAAGAAGCACTGACGAGTGTATTTATGACATTTGGATTGAATCTTGTGATTACTACAAGTATTTTCATCTTCTCTTTAGAGGAAAGCATCATTAATTTATCAGTAGTTTGCATCATATGTTCAGATTAACCTGAAGTTTAAGTCTCAAGCCACTCAGGGCTCCCATATTGCAACAGGTTCTCTCTCTGTTTTGTGCATATTTTAAACTAATTTTTCTTTATCTTTGCTTCTTGAAATGTTTTATTGGCAGTTCAAACCTAGATGAGCAGCGTGCCAGCCAGGTACTTGGACCAAATGAGTTCTTCCCCATCTTGGACTATGTCTTCACCCCAAACAACTCGCTTCCATCTAAGTATGTGATTCTCTTTCCTTCCAGTGTGATTGATTGATATTTCAGCTGCAGGGTTCCCTTTGTGGTGTTCCCTCTCTCTCTCTCTCTGTCTCGTAAAAAGCTTTAGTTTGAATGATTGTAATGCTGCTAAGAATATTTCAAACTATAGTGAGAGATAAAGTATTGTGAAAAAACTTGATCAGAGATGTGAATGTGGTGTAGCCATAGCCAATGAACTTTGCAAGCTGCAAAATACTCTCTTTCACCTCTTTGCCCGTTTCATGTAACCAGAGCATTTTTTTTTTAATGAATATGATATCAAGATTTGATCAAATTCAAGGGTCAAACATCTGAGCATAGTCTAAATGTTCTTTCTATAAAATAGTCAACTGATGTCACTAAAGTTATTACATGGGTAAGAAAGTGTCATTTGATTATGGGAATCAAGTAATGATAGTTTGGGTAAGCCAAAGGGTCACTGTGGTGTACACTGGGAAGAATATGCATCTATGCACAGAGACACAGTGAGAATATGAAGTTGACTGTGTTTCCATTTTTGTGCTCTAGAAGTCTTTGGACACACAATTCAGCTAGTATGTACTAGGTTGGTAAACATTTTACTTGTTTGTTATGAAGATGATTGCCATATTATGTACATTTTTCTTCATGTTCATTTTATGTTCTATCCTAACAGCTTGCAGAAACAGCTAATGGCTCACTACCCAAGGCTCAAGGTAAATATGTCTCTACATAAAAATTACACTATATCAACCATAAATATCTGTCATGTCTTTGATGTGTCCTCTGTGTACACATGTGTTGTAAGAGCTTTAGAGTATTTATAATTAAGTGTTTCTTCTGTGTTTCAAGTGGATTGATATTCCAAGCAATGTCTGCTGAGGGATTGAAATCAATTAGAATGTGTACCGTAGTTAATGGTACACCTAGCAGTTTATCGGTACACATCTAGACTCTAGTCTAGATGTACAGTGTAGTCACACCCTGTCAAACAAAGTTCCCAGATGTACACAACTTCGCCCACATACTTGCCTAACACTTTTGATCTTTTCTTTTTCTTCTTCTTTTTGTCAGGGATTGTTTCAAAATCATAGGTAAAGAAATACAGATATCAAAAGTGATGTACCACACTTCACTGTTTTATATGATTTTTCAGGTAGCTTGATTTAGACCATTGGGAATCTGTAGACTTATTCTGTACCTTTTTTTCATTCATTTGCAGAGTATTGCCTTCCAGGAACACCGAGAGTCCAACCTAAGGAACTTCTTCCCATCCTTGTTGGCTAGGACCACTGAGAACTGCCCTGAGCCTCTCAAGACGGAGGTTTGCCTTTCTCTATACACCACTCCCAAACATATCTTTTAGGATAGCCCCATTTAGTCTTCAGGGAATATCCCAAAAGACCAGAGAACCATTCATAGAACCTTGTCTTGAAGGGAAAATAAAAGAATTTTTCTTTTTCAGAAGCTTGTTGACATGCATGTCTGTCTCATGATAAGATCTTACACATTATTCTCCAGGAAACTGTAATTTATGTGATAGAACTATACAAGAGTACTCTCAGCTGACCCGTTGAGGTGAGGGACGTTTTATGAAGATATACATATAGTGAATGGTCACGAGTGCGATGGTATAAGATTTCGCATGAGGTGAAAGATAGAGGCGCTCTATTCAACGAGGCAAAGCTGAGTTGAATAGAGCGCGTCATCTTTCACCGAGTGCAAAATCTTGTTCCACTGCACGAGTAAAGACCATACACTATTTGTTTTTTACAACACCTCGAACATCAACAGATGATTTGGTTCTCTCAGATTTGTGAATTTAGCACAGAATTGCAAACATTTTTGAAAGACGAATGAAGAACTGCACAGTCACAGTCACGGTGTACATATGTATGTGTGCAAAACCGGTCGGTTAAAGTTGGTTACAAAAATGAGTGACAAAAGTATGTGCTTGTATAAAGCGCGCTTGTAATTGTTGAGTGCACGCGGCAAATGTTTGTTTATTGTGACATCAGAGCCGTGTGATGGAACAAAAACTTTGAGTCAATCGTGAGTTTAACACAGGAGTCAATGGAAATGGGTGACGTCAGCCATGCGCTATCCATTTTTGCTCATACAGAATTGCACTTCTGACAGCCACAGCGTGAGATGGAACTTTTAACTGAATGTCATGTGATGGGCAATCGACCAGTTGGATAGCTACATTCTATTTAGGTGTTGTATAATTGTGATTATCACAAGCTGCTACAATTGCGCTGAGGTTGCCAAAGAGTGACTAGCTAGTTGTGTTAGTCTCTTCAGCTAGATTTCGCACTCGGTGAAAGATGAGGCCCACTATTCATCTCCGCTTCACCTCTTTGAATAGAGCACCTCTTTTTTTCCCCTCATGCGAAATCTTGTACCATTGCACTCATGACCATTCACTATTTGTATACAGTTAGTATCATCATGGAGCTACAGTAGCTCCATTGTATCATGTACAATATGTTTGAATCAACATTAGGAGCTGTGTGTTGACAAATTAAAAGGATGTCCGTCTCTTCTTGATTCTTGCTAGCTGCTGGAGTGCCTAGTGTTCTGTCTGTGCAGAGATCCACATTGCTTCAGTGAATGGCGTCAAATGTATGATACTCACATGAAGCAATCCAGTGTCTTAATGAAACACATCGTCTCCATCTGGAATACTGCAAAGGTAACTTACGAACAAGTTGGGATAGCATTTATAAGGTGCTTCGAAAATATCCATTGTGTTTGGGAATTGTAGGATAGTAGAACATGTATATTTTGATAATCCTATTTCATTTGCTCTACAGTGTATTTGTGTTATTTGCCAAGATCTCTTTGTATGTATGTATGTATGTATGTATGTATGTATGTATTGTTGGGACTCCGAGTCTGTACCCAAGACAATTAAAGCTAACTTTAAAGACGCATCAAGAAATCAAGCAAAGCAAGCGATGGCTCATATCTCAATCCAGTATTTTATTCGAGCTCGAGTCAAGACTGAATGACTGTCACATACTGGTCTGATACCAAAACTGACTTTCTCTCCAGTCAACTTCAGAGGAGATACTCCTCGAGACTGACTCATAATTTCTTGCAAAAACCAGACATCATTCATCACCTTCGTGTATACAATAAACTACTTTAAGAACAATAACTGTATTCTATGGTGACCGGCACCAATGACCATTTGTGGCCTGGTCTGGGGACAGAGAGTCTACTTGGGGGTGATAAACTCTGGGGGGCTCGTCAGTGGTAAGGGGAAAGGAAGAACCACAGATACAAACAATGTTCTCAGTTAATGTGTCCGCCCATAAGACTTGCCCTACCAAACTTTCAAGTGGAGTCCCGATTTGCCTAACTCTGGGACCGTAACAGTATGTATGTATGTATGTACAGTGTATGTATGTATGTGTATGTATGTATGATATGTATATTAATTTCTTTTCTTTTGTTATTTTTGTTTTTATCATTTTGTGAATTCCATCCCAGCTTGGTACTCAAGGCTTTTTACAATAATGATATATTACCCTGATGACTAGAATCAACCTCTGTCTTCAGTGCATTTTCTTCACTCCACTTTGCCTGGAGTCACTAAAATAATTGGCCGAGCCTGTTGTTGCAAAGTGAATGCATTGTTATTAATGTGATCATGTAGGTTTCCATAAAAAAAAAAAGAGAAAACAAAAAGATGCTAGAGTTCAGCGTTATCTCAGTAAGCTATGGAACAGTCATCCTAGAAGTAACCCAGGGCTATACAGAACAATGATGATATTGTCAGAGGGCATGAGTTTTCTCAGTGTCATG
Organism: Diadema setosum; assembly: GCF_964275005.1. Classification (NCBI taxonomy): domain Eukaryota; kingdom Metazoa; phylum Echinodermata; class Echinoidea; order Diadematoida; family Diadematidae; genus Diadema; species Diadema setosum. Next base: position 1,874,128 of record NC_092694.1, on the reverse strand, counting down.
TCAGTGTTTTATCAGCTTGGACCCAAATGACTGGAAATGATCTTTATTGTTAACTTTGTATAGTTTCTACCTGATAAATTTGTTCCCAATACATACAAGGTTGTAAGTTTACAAAAGTAAGAAATAGGGAGAGGGCAGAGAATATTACATGAGATCAGACAAAACCCCTTCATAGAAGGAAACTTTGCCATGTTGAATGGTTTGTAATGTAAAGATTATGATCTTTGTATTTTAAAAAAAGCATATCAATAAAATAAAGTGACTTGCTTAGTATGAAAGAAAAAGTTAACAGTGAATGAAATCTTCCACCTTCTCAGCTGCCTAAGATGCTCCTACAGGAAACTGTGAGGGCCTTCAGTGTGACCAATGATGAGCTTCGGTCATCTCATCAGGGTCATAAGGACTACGAGGACTGCCAAGCCGTTTCCAAGGTAACCCATGCTTCCTTTGTCAACATGATGGAGATGTGGAACAATGCTCTGAGATTTAGAAATCAATAGTAAAATTACAATGTGTCCCATAGAGTTAGAAAGATGGTACGTTGTTACCGCTACAGCAATATGTAGATGACAGATTCAACTCTCACTGGTTCCGTTTTTCCGGGATGTTTGTTAAAATGTACGTTAGCAGATGGATTTTACTGTAATTTTTCAAAATTTATGTATTATGTGTCATGATACCGAATACAGATTGGCTTGTTTGTTGTTGTTTTTTTTCTAGGAATTGCTTGAAAAGATGAGTAGCTTCACATTTCCATGGAAAAGCTTTGTGTCTGTTTTACTTCTGGCCATCATCACAGCTCTGGCCCTGGACATACTGAGCAGTGGAGGGTTCCAAGGTAACATATTGAGATTCCAGATTCCTCATGTCAAAAACTTGTCAGCAGTGATCTGTGATGCTAGTAGAGCTTGACAAAGATAGAAAGAACAAGAGGAACTGGATTAAAGTAGATTGTTTGTATGTATGTCATTTTGTTTCATAGGTCAACAGTCTTCATGTTCGATGTAAGTTGTACTAAAAATTTGGTATCAATAGCATTTCATCCCTGGAAATTTATGACATGTAATGGATGGTGGGTGTTAATTTGTCATCTGACCAATGCATGGGACAAAAAAAAGATACACATATTTGTAATTTATAATATCCTTCCTTTGCGTAATATTGGCTGTACCCTCCATTATTAGGGGATAAAAATATAAGCAATGACAGAAAAGAAATAAAAAAAAAGAAACATTTTTGTTTCTCAATGTGAAAGTAATCATTAGTTTGAATTTAGATTTGATTATATTGTGCTGTCATAGTATCAGGTACCACTCTCAGATAAACTAATAAAAGAGGGTTTCCTTGATGTAATAGGTAGTGGGAAGAGCAGTAGACTTGAGACAGGTGTAATACATGTTTTGAAAATACTCAACCATGAGGGTACAAGTATGTACATGGATGAGGGAGCTGTTCCCTTGAATTGAGATTTTGTGTTTAAGTTTATTTACATCCTATCTTTCACTCCCAGATAATGACTGTTGTATACTGTAGTTTGCAAGAGGGAGATGTACACTGTACATCTCCCTCTTGCAACTGCAATACCCTGTACAATGAGATACCCTGTACTCTGTACCATATGCTGTTCCAAGTGATTTACAACCATTACCAAGGTGTGGAATATATGAGACTCCTTGTTTCTCATGCATTAATGAACGTTATCTGATATGGTTTTTGGTAGGTTCACGATCAGAAGAATTCCTGAAGAAGTCTGGTCTCTACGTAGTCTGCAAACATGCGTTCACCAAAGTGTCTCTTTTTAGTGCTAGTGCATTTAGGTAAGTTTTAGGTTTTTTTTTTCCATTTTTACTATGTTGTGAAGATGATAACCATGTATTCTGATGTGGGTAAGATTCACTTACTGTAGCTTTCACTGGAAATGTACTTTGTTAATTGATAGTCTAGTTCTGTCCATGTCTTCAATACTGCTTTTTAATAGCTTACTGGAATCAAAGGTTTTCAAATTACACTAATTGGCCCGAATTCACGAAGGTGGTACAAATGAAACCATGGTTTAAACCATGGACAAAAACCATGGAGCGCCAAGTGTCGCATGGAATATTTCGTCATGAAATCAGTCATTTCGTCGATGAAATTATTATTTTGTAACAAAATGGCAACATTTTGTAACTAAATGAACATTTCGTCCATGGAATGATAATTTCGTGAACGAAACCTGTCATTTTATCGACGAAATGACCAATTTCGTAACGAAATATTCCGTGCGACACTTGGCGCTCCATGGTTTTTGTCCATGGTTTAAACCATGGTTTTGTTTGTACCACCTTCGTGAATTCGGGCCATTGTGTTTCCATACAGTTCAGGAGATGAATCACATGTGCAACATTTTTTTTTTTTTTTTTTTTTTTTTTTTTTAGTACACATTCTCTTCTTTAGCTTGGCATGAGAAAGGGAGATTAAATTCAAACTTGACAAGGGTAATCTGAAACTTGCAGTGAAAGGAAGAGGATTTAAGTTGTCAAGTCAGGTTTATTTTGTAAGTCTTTTGGTTCGATATTCATGATTGGCCCTTGATCCTTTGCACTGGGCTGAAAGTTTGTGAGCAAGGGCATTAATTTCGAAGCTTAGATTGTATTTTGAAATTCTTGTCATGTTGTAATTGAGACCAGGGCAAATTATCCAGTATGAAAGTGTAAAGTTAATGTCATGTAACATCTGTCTAGAGACTGTATGCCATCCTTGTTGTGAGGGAAATAGAGACAGACTTTATCTTTCTGAGAAAACCCCACACAAAGTTCCTCACTCTGAAGCTTTAGTCTATGTACACAAATCAGTACCTCCCCAATCATGGTGAAAGCATCATCAGTACACAGAACTCCTTCACTTTCCCAAAATCACATCGTAACCCATTTTGCCCTTGTCAATGTTTATTGTAAACCACTCCGCCACCCTCTCTTTTAAGACCAAACAAGTCAATGACTGCAATACTCCAAGACAATAAGCTTTGCTCATCAGAACATAAGCTTAAAATGTAGAAATTTGAACATACAGTGGACTCCCATTATAACGAAGTCCTCGGGACCTGCAGTTTTCTTTCGTTATATCGAAATTTTGTTGTAACTGAACTAATAAACAATAACAAACATAGAGAGGATAAGTTTGCGGCTGAGATATTTATTTCGTTGTAACTGGAATTTAGTTATAATCGTGTTTGTTATAACAGTAGTGCACTGTATTTGCCAATACACATGTATAATATCTGTAATTACTGCTTTACCAGACATGTTTCAGCCAGAATACTGGTGGGGGAAAAAAAAGCCATTCATTTTGTGTGTCTGTTCTCTGCTATCCAGATGGGTCCAGGAGAAAACACCAATCTACTATGGTAAAATATGTGAGCTTTGTGGACCCTACCTTGTGCTGGCCCTAGACAAACTTGGTGACCTATGGACATGGCTCGTCGTCGTGACAACTCCTCTCCAAGATTTTATTTCTAAAAATGCTCCCATTTTCCTGGAGTGGGTAAGTTCAAAATGCTGACAAAATGATCCTTGAAGGGCGGTTAAACAGTTTATTATCATTATTAGTAATTACATTGTATTATTACTGTCTTCTTTGCCATCATTAAAATTGTTGCCATGGTTACCCAGCCAGTTAAGCAGTGACTAGATGAGTACCATGTAAATTTTGTTTTATCTTGCACCACTGCCCACATCCACTCACGAGTTCTGCACTGAAACTTCAGGAATGACTGACTTTGTGATGTAGTAGGCATTACAGGTTATCAGAAAAAAAAAAGAAATACCTAGTACAGCTAATTTTTCAAGACCAGTATTAGTTGAAAAACTTGCAGCTGTCAAGATGGGAATAACACCAAGAAAATGATATTTGTTGCAATATGATGAGGCAAGTTCAGATGTTTACAACCTGTGTTGGGCATTGTGGTATAGCAGGTAATCTGTAAAACACAATATTTTCGCGGCACGAAATTTTCACAAATGCGAGCCGATTGCCCTATTCACAGAATGAAATTTTTGCGAGTTGCCTCTAACATTCAATGCATATAGTGCAGACAAGATCTTTAGCATGCATTTTTTATGTTGCGAAACTCAACTTTCGCGAAATTCGCGAAATTAAAATGCACACGAACATTACTCATTTTACAGTAGCCTTGACTTTCACACAAGGTCTTGAGCTTGAGTCCTGCCTAGTGCTTACTGCTACATCCTTGGAAGAGATATTTTTACCCATGATGTCCCTCTTGACCAAGGTGTAAAATGGGTACTTGGTAATGCTGTGTTAATGATAACAGCAGTTCCCTTTGAAAAAATGGTGTTAACACTGAAGAGACTACTCTGAGTAGAAATAAGATGGTATGTTATGTTATCATATGTATAATGTTGAAACACAATATGGGTTGTGGGTGACTAACCTTTGTATATAAAATAATGTCTTTCTCAAATGTTACAATTTTACTTGTTCTAGTTGCTGAAACAGATTGTGATAGTACTGCAGTTTGCTGAGGTGTGGTTGTCTCACTTGTGGGCTGTGATAGCAGAGACTTCAGTCGCTGTGTGGACTCAGATATCCCCGCTTGTGCAACACGTTGGGGAGATTACTCTACAGTATACATCCAGGCTTTGGGTTGCCTTATCTCCTGCTCTGTCAGATGTCTGGAACTGGTTACAAGAGCAGTTCAGGTAATTTTCTCAATGCAAACACTGTCACCAAAATATTGTACTAAGCCAATGGAAGTCAAAGTTACCATACATTCTACATTTGATTGTACACTGTGTGATTGAAGGACACGATACAATGTGACACTCAATAAACGATGCCAACGAACCCGTAATCAGTTCCAGAGTCCGATTATGTATTTCTAGCGTATTTGTAGCACACAAATATCACACACTTAATTACCTTGAATGTATTCAACCCTTTCAGTCAACAAGACAACACTTCTTTGTGTATGTTTAATTCTTGCATTTTCATTGAATCCTTTAATGAGATGTTGATATCCTGTGCAAAGGGATAATGAGTCTACCAAGCCTTTATCAACGTTTAACAGTCCTCTTGCAAGCAAATATGTGTCTTGAGAAAGAAGCAATTTACAATAAACTTGAGCTTTTTTTGTGTGTACCCATGTTTTTCTTGTATACCTGTATCAAAAGACCCATTCTTGTGAATGGTTTGACCATGTAGTGTACTTAATATCTTCATGAGGTATAATGTGTAATTTCCATGTGTTGTGTCTTGATTTCTATTCCACAGTAAAACATAGGCTATAAGGATCAGATGGACAGCTGGACATCAAATGATTGTCTGTCCTCCTGATGAAGAGTTCCTACACTTCTGAAAATCTACAATGCTTGATGCAAGCTAACAGTATTTCTCCATTTGAGTGTCATTCTTTGTGAATAGACCAAGATATAAATGTACACATGACTGCAATTCATTGCTGTTAATCCAAAGTGAGTGGCCAAAAGTTAACTCAGTATCATGCAAGAAAAGAATTCATTGATTTTTGCCCATCTCTCTGCAGGAATTGCATGCCCATACATTTCATGAATAAGAATTCAAGTATTAATGATATTGTTGAAAGTGTGATGGTGTTAAAGGTGTGTATTTACAAGAATTGATTGCAGAATGCAATGAGATTTATTTTCAAAGCCTTATTAAGTAAGAAGTATATTTCCTTGAAACTGCACAAGCACAAATTCTGATTTGCAGTAACATGTTAATTTCCTTACTAGTGTCACAAAATTTCATTGTGCTAATATACAACACATTTCCATATTTGCTGTTGATAATGTAGTAGACCAAAACAGCAGGATACCTATCACTAGGTAAAGTTGAAATAATAAACCATTACAGTGTACTGGTATTCACACATTGTTTGAAAGGCACCAAGAAACCATGACTCCAACTTAAAGGAAAAATCTGTTCAGTTTTCAAGAGTGCTTTCATATGATAGTAATCCAACAAAACAGTGATAATTCCACTAAATGAGACAAAAAAAGGAAAGATGTGAAACTGATTTACTTGCAGAAACAAGGACATTTGTGACAGTCAGTGGAAATTATTTTTGCTTCTAGAGACTAAAGTTGAAACCATCTTGTCAATAACATTAGCAATCGTACGTAATGCCCTCCTTTTACTATGCCTCATTACAACTCCAGAATACTTGGATGTCAAGGATATTCTTTCTTTAAAATATAAATGTTTAAAAAAGAAGATTATAGTGAAGATTTGTATGTAATGAAGTGAAAGACTTCTAAAATGACAGCACCACCTTATCTCTTAAGTTGCATATTATGGATTGTGACAAATATCACCAGTCTGAGAAACTTGTGAAGCTTTACAATTTGTATGTTCAAATCTTTGTGTCGGATTGACTTTGAAAAACTATTTTTTTTTCCTATTTATCAGATGTTTTCCAGTCAAACTTAGGTTGTCTTTAGATCCAGACAGCAAATATGAGTTATGCATAGTTGCAGAACATTCAGTTTAAACATATATTTTTTCTCTATTTTCTAAAGATTATGTTCTTCAGTTTTTTGTGACTCACCGTTGTACGCATTGCATAAATTAATGTCCAGCTATATATTTTTCTTCAAGAGCACTTTAACTTTATACATAAGTTACAAATTTGAAGTTCATTTTTTTTTCTTGTGAAGTATTATTATGTACCTGCAAATGGGAGGATTTCATGTGAAATGGGAATTTTCTTTTTCTTTTTAGGTAAGCTAACACATGAGTAAAGAGCATGATATATGCTTGCCATCTTATTTACTGTCAGTAAAAAGCAACTGAGTTTTGTTCATGGTCATTGTGTTCAAAATTTGTAAAAGATATCACTCTATATATATCAGTGTTGCACTCTGATTTTTGCCAACAGTCACACATGGCTTGCAAATTGACATACCAACGATGTGAATCAATATATTTTACACATTTTGATGGATCAGCAAAAGAATCTTCATGCACGGTGTAATGCAAAAAGAGAGAAATCAGGGTACATAGAAATGACTTGTTATGACTTGTTACATCCATGAGGTGCTGCTTCTCTTCAGAGGAAATAAAATGGAGGAAGTTGGAAACATCAATAAGTGTATGAGCAAGATGTGTTCCACTTCCTACTGCATCTTGCCTCACTCCAAAGCTTTGTACACATATTACCTTCTGTTTGTTGGTGTTGTGATTATTACTCATTAGCTACACAATCCTATACTGTGGTATACGATGTACAGTATAACTGCACATTGTATCAATACCACAGAAGTACCACACAAGAAGGGTCTTGTACATTAGCAGCTAAAATCCCAATTACTGTGGTATTCGTGTAAAAGTACAATGGGTGATATGCTACTACATGTACCATGAAAGTACCAGAGACACCGTACCAGGTCCTGTAGTGGAACACAGATGAGTGTCATCGTCGTTTCTTTATTTTGTGTGGATGTGTATATTGGTGATTGAGATGGACATGAATTATTGACAAGATACTGACAAAGTTGGTACTGTACAGCATTGTACTAAGTGTACTAAGTGTGCATTTCCAGTTGAGACAATGCAGGGTGTGTGTTGTGAGGTCCATCTTGGTGTTGCTGAGTTATTGATAGTTACAATTTGTACTGATACTCCAGGCCTGTTCATTTTCTCTAGATGGGGTGTGGTAATGTGAACCAGTCTAGGACTGTAAGAAAACATGTTTCAAAGTTTGTTAATGTATGCACTCAAAATATGCCCCCAAAACTACATGTAGTCACAAAATGCAGTGAAAATCTTTTCCAGGCTAAGATACTATTCACTTTGCTTCTTGGAAAGTGAAAAGTAAATGAAATATAAATGTACATGTAACCTGGTAGGCCCCACATGTACAATGTTCATGTATTTTCCATTCAGTCACTGTGGTTCTATATTGAGAAATCATCTGCATTATGTGGATTACCATAATCATGTCGCATTCAAAAATGTTACACTCACAAACTGTATCATATGACATACACAGTATTTGACACAGAAGACAGATTCAAAGTCGTTATCAAAAATTACAATGATCTAAGATAGAGATCAATATGTGAAGGCCTGAAAAGCAGTATACAGTATATCTCAGGAATTCACCAAGTGCCAAGAATGAGAGTGATAGTGTGTTGGATGTTGATGTAGAAAATGCATTCCTAAAACCTTATCACACACAACAGAACAAGGACTCATGCACACAAGACTGATATGGTTGTGATGCCTAATTGTTATTGAAAGTCAAAAAGAATATCAAAAGGAGACACATTGGAGGAGCTCTGTAACTTGCACTCTTTTTTTTTATTTTATTGGTAGGATTTCAACTATTAAATACATCATAAGTATATCAACAAAGGAAAATGAAATCAAAATATATGTGGGTTGAGGGAATGCAGCAAACACATCAGCGAAATTTGAGGAAACTTGGAGTCCACAATCCATTCAAAAAATATGAATTTTTAAAGTTTCAGTGATGCCATCTGGATGAGAAGACTACAAGATTTTGTGACATCTTGCATGGACAAGGATATAAAGAAATATTTTAAAAAGAATTAAAGGTATCGTATAGTTTTGGTTGAGACCTAATTTCTGGTTTCTACCATTTTTTTGGTGAAATAATGAGAAACCTCTTATGAAATATGAAAGAGCATGTAATTCTATGAGGAATTCAACGTTTATTTGATGAAAATTGGTTTTGAAAGTATGATCGTTTTGTTTTACTTTGTTTTTGGATGTTTCAGTAATTCCAAACCCGATTTTTAACAAATGTACTTTGGATTCCTCTTAAAATGGTATGTTCTGTACTACATCATAAGTGTTTTCTTGGTATCTCGCAAAAAGTTTTAAAAGTCCAATTCTCATCTCCACCAATACTGTACCATCCCTTTAATAAACTTGATCTACATATATTTGGATTTCATTCCCCTTTAAGAATTTTTCTTTTTAAAATAAGGATTTATACTGTACAAGCCTTGGAGGGTAAGCATCCAGATGATCTGTTTACATACATGTATTGACATCTGGGGAGGGGGGGGGGGCATTTCATGAAGCAGTTTGGTCAGATATTTTTCTGACAAACTGTTACAAGCTACTGAAATCCTTGCATCTGACTGGCTGAGACCAAATTTTCAGAAGTCATCTATTATAGTTGTTAATGGTAATACAAAGATCACACAAATTTATTTACTTCTCTTGGCAGTCACTGTGCTCAGACAAAGCATTAGATCTCTTACAATAATGCATTACAATGAAATTGAAAGTTCAGACTTCACCTCTTCAAAGCAGCACCTCTTTGATCTCGAGCTAACAGGGTTTCCATAAACATGGATTGTTAACAAAACCAGCGAGATTGGAAAAGGATTCCTGGGTACTGTGAAAGTGGACTACATGCATCTAATGGCACAGGCAAAGTATCTATTATCCTTTTAGCTTGAAATAAAATACTCCTAATTAATCTTCATTAGAACATGCTCCTTTTCAATGGGGGAAAAGGTGCATTAGTATGGTACACAGATATAGACATTAAATAAAGATGTGTTTACAACAAATTTTTCCATAACGTTTTAAAATCATTTGGTCAGATTACAACTATATGAAGTTGCTCTATTACAGTACAATATTTTCTCATAAATAAAACTCTTATTTTCACCATCTTACTCGAGCTGAGCAGTGGTTCTTTCAAACACTGACACTGACCACATGAATCAATGGCAGCATATCCTGATTTCATACTCTTGTGCTAATCATATATACATGAAGAGTTTCATCACAAAGCGCAACAAGCGCCAAATCCCTGAGTTACCAGTTACTCTGACTACATCAAAGCTCTTGAATAACAAAACACACACACACACACACAAATTCAGTGCAAAGTCAATGAAATTGTGTTACGTATGTTCAATGAGATTTGCTATACGTGCTTTGTCAATACAAAAAGTGCATATCGTATCTTTCAAAGCTAACTGTAGGATAACTGTAGGATATCAGTGGTTTTATCAACGACACTGCAACTGCCTGGCTTAGCATAGCTGCCTACAACAGGCCCAGTGCAGTGGCAGGTTAGGGTTTCTTCAAGGATTCCCAATTTGTATGGAGCTCAGAGCAAGCACACACATTTCAAACACTGAAAGACAAACTGACTGAGAGCACCACCATCGCACACTACGACCCAAAAGCCTCGATCGAAGGTTTGACAGATGCTAGTCCAGTTGGACTAGGAGCTATTCTTGCGCAGAACAGGTTGTCTGGGCGTGGGAACATTTCAACATATATCTGCGTGGTGCACCATCATTCAATATCATCACAGACCACAAGCCCCTGGTCACCATTTGGGCGAAGCCACGACCTCCATTGCATATTGAAAGATGGGGTTTACAGCTTGCAAACCTACAAGTTCGTGATCAAGTATCCCCCAGGCCGCGAGAACCCTGCCAACTCCATGTCTCGACATCCGGTCACACACCTCTGAAAGTAGCTATTGCAGGATGTCACTGAGCAGTAGGCCTATGTCCATTCATAGCTACAACCTCCACACCAAAAGCTATGTCACTAACTGAGATCGCGCAAGAATCTAGCAAAGATTACACACTCATGAAAGTGATCAATCTCGCACAGACGGCCATATGGCACAAAATCGCAAACATCAACGATCCCAATGTCAATACTCGCGAGCTCAAGGAGTACAAAAACGTGAAAGATGAACTGACATTCCACAAAGCTGGTGTATTGCTGCGCAGTTCCCTGATCGTCATACCACCAAATTTACGTGATCGTGTGGTAGCACTCACACATGAAGGGCACCGTGGCATTTCCCATCCAAAGTATGGTTTCCAGCCTTGGGAGAAAATCGGCACAGACTTGTTGAGTCTGGAAAAAAAAAGACTACATGGTGACTGTATGTTACCACTCTTAACTTCTGGGAGGGATACAAACTTCACAAAACTACTACGACAGTGGTCATGAACAAGCTCAGGAGCCATTTTGTGAGATAATTATGGTCTTCCAGAATGCCATAATGAGTAACAATGGTCCACCATTTGTGTCCAGGGAGGAATTGATGCATTTGTGAAGGAACTGGGAATCAAGCACCACACGATACTGCCCTATAACAGCAAGGCAAATGGGAAGGCAGAGGCAGCCGTGAAGGCAGCTAAGAAAGTGCTGAAGATATGCCAATCATCAGGAGAAGATGAAAGCCTCACTCTCTTGGATTTGAGAAATACACCAAGTCAAGGTGTGGACTCTAACCCAGCTCAACGATTTCTTGGATGACGAACAAAAACTGTGATCCCAACAGCTCAGTCTCTCCTTCAAAAAGAACTGCAATCAGTTATGCAAAATGTCTGAATGCTTCACAAGGTAAGAATGAGGCCAGCAAAATAAAGCCTGTACAAGGTGTAGGGAAAAAAGGACAGAACCACACATACAAGAAAGGGTGTTTGAACTGTGATAGATCGCATCACCCTAAAGCAGAGTGTCCTGTCAAGGAGAAGAAATGTGGAGCATGCATGAACCCTCCTTAGGATCAAATGTTTCATCCGTGGGTTTTAATACACAAGGAGAGTCAAAAGGAAACAATAACTGTGTGTAAATACCGTAGAGGTAGTCATGAGAAGGAGAAACAACATTATTCAGCAGAACAGGTCACATGTTACAGTTGTGCAAGTTGGGTCATTACACTAAGATATGCCTATCATCAAAGGAGCCTACAAACAATGTGAAATTTAGAGACAATTTCAAACCTGGTTCGCTACGTGGTGGAACTAGCAACGTGCATCGAGATGATTGTTGAGGACCATCAGTACACAACATGAGCAAATACGATGAACTTGATTTTCATCAAGTATTTTGACAGCTTGATGACAAGTCGTTTCACGTTATCAACCAGCCAAACATGAATGCATCTATTAAAGTGGGATGAAGTTATCACCATCTTGAACACTAGACTTCACAATCGCCCAAGAGCTTGCTGTATCCTAAACAGCAAAGCTGATACAAGTGCACAAGCAAACACCTCACCTGTAAGAACATTTATCAAGATGTATCTGGAGAAGATGACATCAGGAGAAATACCAGATACGAGATACCTTACCACCTGCACATCGAGTCTGACAGCCTTCCATGGTACCCCTATTAAACAGCATGGAATGATAACAATACCATGTCAGCACGCAAAGGGACCTTGGGTGAAAGACAACATTTTACGTCGTAGATCGAGTCTGTTGGACCTGTGATTTTCGGCCTACATTCATCACACAACTTCGGTCTTCTCACACTCCATTTGCTCAGTCAGCATTGGTAGGCCAGTATATCATATGCAAATTCATTGAAAACACTCATTTGCAAAGCAGACTGCAGATGTGAGCAGACATGAAGTGACATGGCTACTGAATAAACAGCTATGCCATACCAATATTGAAACTCAACATTGCAGCCACCCGTGTTTATATCAACATTTGGATATTAAAACGGCATCTCTACATACTACTCCATCTTGTAGCAACTCGGTTATCTCTATGTCTGCAGAGTCAACTGGGAGGAGAAGGACTTTAAGTCAGAGGTGAAGTTTTTTTGGTAAAATCGCAGCACCCATACAAAGTGAGTGATGCAAGAATGCTGCATTTAGGTTGGGTTCAAGACCGCCTATGTGGGCACTTCTTGTACCGCACAATTCCAAAGCAAGGCAGATGCCGGAGAAAATTCAACCCTCGGCATCTTGATATAATGTCCATAGTGAAGGCAGCAAAGAAGAGAGATGTGGACAACCTGCTGTAAGAACATGGAGTACCAGAAGCTGTTTTACAGTTATACACTGATTCTCTATCTGAAGCCAGAAATGAGGATTCAGGCAGTGATTTGCAAAATAAGTTCATAAGGATACCTACATTCAGACAGTGATGACTGGGATATGGAGGCCATTGAGGAATAGGTCCAATAAATTTAATAAGGTGTATCGACTAGGTAGGAGTGTTTCCTCAGAGATCTAACATGTAACTCTGAATCAAAGCATTTGTCAAAGTTTCATCTGCTTCCTATTTAATATTAGCACTGTTTTTATATCGATCAGTTACTTGTACCATCATGAAGTATAGCACTGAATACAACTGTGGATTTGACCTGTGGAAAATTGCTCAGCACTGGTTTAAATTGGCTGTTATTAGACCCCAAGGCTGGAATTCCACCCATATCTGACTGACAGAGACTGTCACAGTGAACTTTTTACATGAAAATGTTACATAAAAACATGACAATAGAAACAACTTTGTGCTCTCTAAAAAATCTGAACGAAATTAATGAGATACATGTGTAGTATTGCATTTAACATTGCTTTTCAACATATGTATGGTGAGTATTCAATATTAAAACAACATACTATATACACATAGTTTGGCTTTTGACATGATAAAGATAAATAATGTATACTTTATTTGTTCAGTTATAATAAAATTTCAATATACTGAACGTAAACTGCCTGTCCTGAGAACTTCGTTATTACAGGAATGCACCGCATCATAATACAGTTGAACCTCTATTATCCGGCCTCCCTTTATCCGGATCTCTCTATTATCCGGACGCAATCTCGCCGTGATATTTTTTTAATAATTACGGGAAGAAAGGGGGATTCCCAACTCCTTGAGAACTCCTACCCAAACACACATGAATTACATATTACTTCCAATATGATTAATATACATTGCATCAAATTTCCTTCCAAATTGCTTACCTTCAGACATTCAACATCCCGAAACATCCCCAAATGTAACAATGAAAAGGTTGCAGTATACACATTACTACATGTGGTACTACAATGGGCTTCATCAGTACATGTGCATGTATATGTACATGTATAAAGCATTGAGTCTCCCGTATCCGGCCAAATCCCTTATCCGGATGAGCCCCGGTCCCGACTTGTCCGGATACGAGAGGTTCAACTGTAGCTAATTTACTAATAATTTCACCTGACCCATTGATGTAAAATTCACAATACAAAGTTGTATGAGACCAAGTCATCACTGTAGAAGCATAGAATGCTTACAAATGTTTTGTAAAGAAATGAAGATTTGTCATCACCAGCAGCTACACCACAAGCAGAGGAACACCTTATTTGATCGTGAAAAACATTGACAACTATCATGCTTTGGCCTTTAGCCAGCACATATATGACAGGCGGTTGATATCAATACTGGCAGAGGAAGATAGAGGTGATACAATCTCAACGACGTGGCATGCGTGATGATGTGGTTGTTGACTACCTTGACTCGCTTGCCTGGAGCAAGGTCCCCAATCTGCTGCACAGCCCTAGCACTGAGGTAGCCTTGTTGGATCCGTGAGCAGCTGATGCATTGTGGGTAGAATTTGTACTCTGGTTGCTTTGGACGGAAGATCTTGACCACAGCTTGTAGTTTCCCTTTTCTTTTTGATAGCTGAGAATCAGATGAGAAATCAACAACTTGTCATGTTAATGGATTTCATTATTAGACTACCACTAAATGCAAAAAACCTATCAAACAAACTATGAATAGGTAGGTATAAATAAAGCCTGCAATCCCCAGGGTATTTTGTGGATAGCAAATGCTGGGATGGGGCATGAAGAATAATGGTAAGCTTGGACATTTGGTTGGCCTTGAATGGACTGCTGTAAGAGGAATAGGGCTACACCAACTCTGAGATGAATGCACTTTGTTAGGAGTGCAAACAATCAGATCTTATTAACAAGTTACATGTAGTTTGCCTCTGCTAGCCCATGAATACAATTACAAAAGTAATCAGTTGGAGATGAAGCTAGGAGCAACATTATATAAACAGAAGTAGGGGTGTTGAGATCATCAGAAAAAAAACTAACACAAAACAGCAAATGCTCCAAATCTCATCAGCATCACCCCTCTGTATTAAAAATTGAAATACAACCACACCCACAGAGGTAGAGATGCAAAATTTCAGCATAAGATATTCTTCTTTAAAAAACAAAAGAATTATAACAAAAAATAAGGAAGGGGCTTTTTTTTCTAAGCCCAGCTATTGAGGGGTATTTAAATACTAACTGCTAAAGGAGGTTGATGGTCTGCAATGAACATCTTGGTGGTCCATCGTTTCCCACAGGTGTGGCATCCATACTTGCTACCAATGGCTGCTAGTTGAGCCTTCTTCCCAAAGCTGGCATAGTGCTTACTGGCTGGAATACCTTGCCATGCAAAAGCTCCTGTAATAAGAAACAAAATGCAATAAAACATTCAAAAATGTAAAAAAAAACACACAAAACATTCAAAAGATGGGACATTCATCAATGGGATCAAATGACATCTCCCTATGACAATTCATGAATTGGTTTCATCGCACATCCAAGCACTACCATACTACATACTACAGTGTACTCCTGTTATGACGAACACGGTCATAACAAAATTCTGGCTACAATAAAATGAAAATTTGGGCCGCAACATTATCAGCTCTTTGTTTTTTTCATTGTTTTGTTCCGTTATAACGAAATTTCGATGTAACAAAAAACCCCAAAAAACTGCCAGTCCCGAGGACTTCGTTATAATGAGAGTCTGCTGTATATTGACTTGGCTCGTTTTCTGATTACAGTACTTACCAATAATCACTTTTGTTCAGTGTTTAAAAAACAATTTCGGGGCTTGCATGCCCTGGAAATCACTTGAATAACTTGAAACAGTGTAAACCTCATGAGTGTCAGTGCCTCTGGTGATGATCTTATCCATGTTTAAAGAAAACCATGCACTGCTACCAGGCTGAGAAATGAGAAATACAGTGGATTCCTGTTATAACAAAGTCTTTGGGACCGGCACTTTCCTTTCGTTATATCAAAATTTTGTAATATAAAACATAGAGCAAATAATGTTGCGTCCTGAATTTTTACTACGAAATTCATTATAACCATGTTTGTTATAAGAGGAGTGCACTGTACTTCATCTATTGATCAACAAATAACATCCAGACGTCTCTTTTGATAAATCGTTTTTAGAAAGACTGATTCATTTATAATTCCCTGCTAAATAATGATGTGGTTTGTACCTGGTTGTAAAACTGTACTGGGAAGAACCTGGTAGAAATGGCCTTTAAAGAGTTTAAACAGCACTGCAGAACCCAGACCATAGCAGGCAATATCAGCTACACTCACATCAAGAGTGATGTCATCTCTGTAGTCTGTAGAAAGGAAAAAGAATATATTTTATGATGGAGACAACTTGAAGATTTCATTTGAAGAAAACATTTTTGATACAGGAATGAATATATGAAACAGAACAATGAAGCAAATCAAGCAAAATAAAGTTGTCTAGTATGCAAAAAACAAACAAACAAAAAACTACATATAAATGGCCTCAAAAACAGGCATGGACAAAATATTCTGCCTCTAGCAATATTAGCACTGGGTGATTAAAATGAACAGGTCAGGATTTGGGCATAAGTGCATTTTTATGTCCATCTTGTCATTAAATTGTGAGAGAATGAACTCTTGCACTTAGCCCACATTGGCAATGGGTGGTTTGTCCTCAAATAATGACTATGACACTAATAATCATGTTAGTAACAAAATTTAAAATCTGAGGAGAGTGTATTGAATAAGTCCATGTTTTACAGTTAGCTGGTGAATGATTAATATCCAGATGGTGGGTCAACATACAATCTCAAAAAAAAAAAAAAAAAAATGACTGACACAAACTCATTTTACCATTATGGAATTTGGAATAGCTGCCAAGGACGGTAAAGGAAGCCAAGATGCCTGAAACAGCCACTGAACAGAGTCCAAGACCAGGAGCAAAGACATGGGAGGCAGTTAGAGAGAGAGGCTTGAATACACCAACCTATGGAAGACAAGAGTGATACAGTGAAGTATTAGTAGTCTGTTGCAGTGCTGTATAACTCTAACTTTGAGGTAAAGAAAGACCACTGGGTAAGTATGGATACCAATAGTTGTACGGTAGGACACACATACTAGATAACATTTGAGATAAAGTACTATTCTGGGTAAATTTAGCTGTCAGTGTTTTTTTTTTATTTTGTATTATTATCATTATCCTTTGTGGATAAACACTAGAGAGCTACTAACTCAGGGAAACCAACAGATGTGTTTTTCAACTTATCTGTGAAGGTTCAGAGAAATAATAATTATACTAATATGCAATTGTAATATGGGCCGTAAGCAGGCACATTTTAGATTGATGCAAAAAATGACTACCACAACACCATGCTGAAAGATACATTGTAAATACATTGTAAACTTGAGCAAAGCAACACAAGATTGGAAAACTCCATAAACAATCAAGAACAATACTCGCGGTGATCATGCATCCGTATCTTTGGTCTGCAAGAGAAAAGAGGAGAGAAGACGGACATGTTAGCAGCAGACATCATCAAGACAAAGCTTGGAGTGACCTTGGACCCGGCCAAGGACATCGATCGGTCTCATCGTACTGGGAGCCCGCGTGAGACTGCGCGACCTGTTCAGTCTCCTCGTTCGACCAATGAGGCTTCATCGTTCCAGTCACGCCCACGTCCCATCATCGTCAAGTTGACCAGCTACCGGAAGAAAAGAGAGATCATCGAAAATCGCAAAAAGTTGAAAGGAAGCGGAATCGTCATCGTGGAGGATCTGACGTTGAAAAACCAAAAACTTCTGTCGCAGACCCGCAATACCCACAAGGTGATATCAGCGTGGTCATCTGATGGCCGTGTAATCGCCCTTCTTGGTGCATCTGGGGGAAAGAACATCACAAAACTGATTACATGTGAAGAAGACCTGAAGAAATTAAACACAAAATGATTGTCATTAAACACATGTCAAACGACCTGCATCTATGAATTTGTGACCAGCAAACAAGTACAGCTGTAAAGTATATGATTGTAATGATAATGTATCTCAATCCAGCTCTCCGTTTATGTTTATTATTTTGTATTGATTTACAGGCTTACTTCGTTTTATATAAATTTTGGTACCTGCATTTTGTAAATTCTTAGTCATTATGTTCCAGTGTCATATATGTGTTTTGTGTGCAATAGTGTGCATGTAATGTCGTGTAAGCATAGTTTTCTCGGATGTCTCAATGATATTGATTTCAATACACTGAATGAATTTTTATCACCACCTGAATCTGGAATTAAGAATATACTTCAAACAAATTTTACACCGGAGGAGTTCAATGATTTTGTAGAAAATGAATATTTCAATGAAGATTTTAGTAAATATTTGTCTTGTATTCATATTAATGTGAGAAGTTTATGTCGCAATTTTGATGCTTTATCGCTTTTTCTCTCTTCCTTGTCTATGCAAATCAAAGTTGTTGGTGTTAGTGAGACATGGCTAAATGATAATTCGCCTTTATCACTGTGCAATATTAACAATTATGAGTTCGTTGGTAACAGTCGCAAAACTAAACGCGGAGGAGGTGTTGGGTTTTATGTACATAAAGATATCTCTTTTAATCGCCGATGCGATCTTGATATTAACACTGATTTTTTTGAGAGTATATTTATAGAAATAACAAATTGCAATACTTCTACTTTGATATGTGTTGTGTATAGACCACCCAACAAGTCAGTTAATGAATTTTGTGAGTCTTTGAATGATATTTTAGATATTGTTAAAAAGGAAAAGAAATGTTTTTATCTCATGGGCGATTTCAATATTGATTTGCTTAAAATAGGGTGTGTGCAATATGTAAATGAATTTTTGGATTTGTTGTTATTGAATTCTATGTTACCTTTGGTTCATTATCCCACACGTGTCACTGACTCTTCCGCTTCATTACTTGACAACATTTTTACTAATGATTCTTGTCAGATCCACTCTGGAATTATTTTAACTGATATATCAGATCATTTCCCGGTATATTGTATTTGTGAAAGTGTAATTTCATCGTTTAAAAGTCAACAAAGACAAATGAAGAGAGATACAAATGAAAATAATATTATATATTTTTTACGATCACTGGAATCGACGTCAAGGGAATATGATAAAAATGATGGTAATATTAGTTTTGATAATTTTTTTGATTTAATTACTGACAAATATAATGAATCATTTCCGTTGATTTCAGTTCGTGGTAAACGAAGGAAAAATGATAATGTATGGTGTACAAATGATATTCGTAAATTAATAAGGAAAAAATGTAAAATGTATAAATTGTATAAAAAGAATCAAAATGATTACCGTAAAACTCTTCATAAGAAATATCGAAATAAAGTGACTAATATGATGAAATTAGCTAAAAAGAAATATTAGGAGAAAAAGTTAGCTGATAGTACTGGGAATAGTAAAAAGACACGGGATGTGATAAATAATGCCTTAGGGAAAAAGTGCAATAAGAAAACAACCATTAAATCTATTAAGTGTAACAATGAAACAATTATAAATGAGAAAGAGATTTGTAATTTGTTAAATACATATTTTGTTAATATTGGTTGTGATATCAATTCATCTTTTGATGTTTCAGATGAGTATGATTATCTTCAATATGTTACAAAAGTTGAGCCAACTGCATTTTTTAAACCAATTACTTGTAAAGAAATGATTGATGTTGTAACCAGTTTTAAGAATGATGTCAGTGCTGGATACGATAATATTGATATGCGAATTGTGAAAAGAGCTGTTCATTTGATATGTAAACCTTTATGTGCAATATTTAATCAGTGCATGGAATCTGGTATTTTTCCAGATAAACTGAAGATCGCAAGAGTTGTACCAGTTTTTAAAAGTGGTTCCCTTGATTTAATGACAAATTATCGCCCAATATCAGTTTTATCCGTTTTCTCCAAAGTTTTTGAAAAATGTATTTCCACTAGGCTTATTCAATTTCTGACAAAGTGCAATATTATTAAGAAAAATCAGTATGGATTTAGACCGGGGCACTCCACATCTTCTGCATTGACTGATTTTATTCATAAGGTGATCTGTGCAATAGACAACGGGAAAATTTTACTGGGCTTATTTTTAGACCTGAGCAAAGCATTTGACACGCTTGATCATAATATTCTTTTAGCTAAATTAGATCAGTATGGTATTCGTGGAGTTATTTTAAATCTTTTTAAAAGTTATTTGAGTAATCGTAAGCAGTTTGTATCAATTGATAAGAATGTTTCTGAATATAAAAACATAAGATGTGGAGTACCCCAGGGATCGATCCTTGGGCCTATTTTATTTCTTTTATATATAAATGATTTGCCGAATGTTTCTAATATTTTACAATGCATTTTATTTGCCGATGACACAAGTATATTTTTGTCTCATGATAATATGGATTCTTTACAAGAGGTTTTTAATAAGGAATTGCAATATGTTACAAGTTGGCTGCGAATGAACAAATTATTAATCAATATAACAAAAACTAATTTTATGATATTTACAAAGAAAAAAATTAACATTGATACTGTATCTATTAATATGTGTGGTTCTCAAATCATGCAAGTTTCCTCACTGAAATTTCTTGGAGTTTTTGTAGACACTAAGTTGAATTGGTCAAATCATATTAATTATATTTGTAATAAATTATCAAAAAATATTGGTGTAATGTACAAACTTAGTTTTCTCCCGAATTCTGTTTTGAAATCAATTTATAGTGCTATAGTTTTACCTTATTTGTATTATGGAATAATTGTTTGGGGTAATGCTCATGATTGTCATATTCAAAGACTATTACTACTTCAAAAACGTGCAATACGAATCATTGCCCATGCCTCTTATCTTGCCCATACCCCACCACTCTTTTTATCCCTGAAAATATTGCAATTGAATGATATGTATAAATACCAAGTGGGGATATTTATGTATTTATGTAAGAACTTTATATTACCAAAAACTCTTTTGGACTTTTTCACATACAATAATCAAATTCATAACTACAATACGCGAACCGCGAGTGATTTTCACCTACCTCTATCTCGTACATCTTTTTATCAACGATCTATTCTTTACAGTGGTCCTATTCTGTGGAATTCTCTCCCCTTTGAAATACGCAATGCTAACTCATTGAATATATTTAAGTCTGGGGCCGTATTCTGAGAGCTTATTAAGTGTCTGATTAGCACTTAATTACCGAATTGGTATTCTGAGAGCATGATTAAGTAGGGGGTATATTAAGTACCATAGCAACAAGCGTTTGGCGGGAAGGACCTACGCGTTTGCGCGTATCAATGCGCGCGCACCTCTGAGAGGACTTAATCACAGAGTTAATTACGAATCGGTATTCTGAGGGTGTAATTAAGTATGAAAGTTAATGGAAAACTTAATGATACCAAAGAGTGTCATTAACTACTCCGATATCACGCATTACATCGTGTTTTCTCTGCCACAGCGATGCTTACCGTCTTCGGTAACCGAGGAGCGGTTGAATCTTGTTATCATGGTATCCGTAGAATTCAGAGAAAAAAAAGAAATATAGCCGATCTTCGAGGAATTTTGTCATTTTATTTGAGCAAAGAGGTTGAGATCTTCGCGTGCGTAGGTGAGGGGTTGTAATCAAATACCGGAGTGTGCGCACGGAGCTCTTGGGCTGTAATTACAGGGGGCGTGGAGGAGCGCGCATTGAGGGCATATTTGCGCGTGTAATCATCATTTTGGCTTCTAACAACGCGTCTGATTGGATGGAATAACAATTAGATGGGAGGGACCTAAGATAATTACAGGGGACTTAATCATACCTTAATTACGTCCTCAGAATACCGATTTTGCCCATGATTAAGGGCCTATTAACTTCACGACTTAATCACGAAGTTAATTACAGACTTAATTACGACCTCAGAATACCACCCCTGGTTATAAAAAAATTCTCTTCAATAATTACAACCAAATTCATTTAAGTTAGAGTATCAGTTTTTACCCTTTACGTTTTGAGACATCAGGTGTTTGTTATTGTCTTTGTATGTTGATTGTTATGTCTTAGTCTTGTCTTGTTCTTATGTTTTACTAGTCTTGCTTCGAACACATTGGTAACAGAAATTTAACAAGTGTTTTTAGGTCAGCCGAAAATAAGGGACATTTCCTTTCTGGCTGCTGCCTACCACAGCAATTCCTTTTACACTGTTTAACTGATATTTTGTAATTGTATTCTAATGTTGTTGTATGTGTTTGTTTGTTTCTATATCTTCTTTGCTTGGTGAAATAAAGAAACTTGAAATGCACTAGAAGGCTGTGTATATCTTTCTTGGGGTTGAAACTTATGAAACATTATTGGTCAGTTTACTATATTTTACTAACGTGTAGTTTATTACCTGAAGAATGCCAAGGCAAAGAGGAAAGACCATACATCCCATGCCCCAGCTCAGCACTGTGCCATATATCTCTCCTCTTCTACCTTGGTAAATATTGGAACACCAGTCTTGTAGAATGGCCCTGATACAGTGTGCCACTTGACTACTGTGAGACCGATGTCGGAGGCAGGAATCTCCAGCTTCTACATGATGTCTGGTCCACGTCATTGTGCTAAAATCCAGAAAAATAAAGTTATCACATGCAGACAAATCACTCAGTACACCATGGCGATTGAGCTCCTCATTAGAAGTCCTTATTTTCCGTCATACTACTCTCATACCATTCAAATGCTCTTTCACAATAAGTAAGATTCCACGGTACATTTTACTAGAAATCTCAGTTATTTTGGCTCCAAATCTATGATCAAACTAGAGATCTCACTAAAAGGGCCTATCAGAAAAACTTCTGTGTCAATCAGTCAAGAGGAGGTCAGGGGAAAATCATTGCTCAAGAGATGTTTTTTTTTTATTTTTTTTTTTTAAATTTCATTATAGGCTGTATCATCATGCAGAGTGTACTCGACTGTAAGTATACCACTACAAAATGTAATCATGTTTGTTTGTTTTTTTGTTCATTTTCCATGTGAGAAGATGGCTGGATAGCCCATATTAAGCTATGCTAAGCTGGTCTTTCATGGGGTCCAGTTAGATGTGAGGTGGGACCACTTCACCGGGTTAAACTCCCTGCTCTTTGCGACGAATGAATGAAGTGGGATATTTTACGTGCATGAGTTGTGACTCTCTCACACACGGAACCTCCAGTTTATGTCCTATCTGAAGGACAGAGTGTTTTGCCTCTTGTTACAGGGGATGGTATGATTACACACAACATTGCTCAGTCCAGACTCGGGTTCGAACCTGGGTCGCTTGGGTTGGAGGCAGACACGCTACCGACTGGGCCAACTCACCGCCCACAAGTACAGAAGGTCCATTCACTACATGTATGCATTTCAAATGTATTGTCAATAGAGGGTAGGGCCAGGGGTGTCGGTTTCAAAATCATGGTGCAACTGAGTGCGCCAAAATAACACCCCACGCGTTCACATTCAAAGCAGTTATCTTACTTCTTAAACAAGGTAGACATGTTAGAGCGTGTACCAGTACGGCAAATCACATTTTTAATGCGCGCTTTTATTTACTGTGAATTCAGACTCAGAGCATTTTCTTTTACATATCGAGAGTACATGCTGTAAATTCCAAAATTTCAAGCAAAAAAGTGAGATATTTCAAATTTCTATTGATAGAAAAACAGGGTGTCGATTAACTATACACAGCCCAGTCGCCGCTGTACATACGTAGCGCGACAGGGCTGTACCAACGAAGCTCCAAACACGAAGAGGGTCCAACGATCGCATGCGATCGGATTGAATTTTGATACTTTAGATCATTTTTTTGCCACTTCAAACTCATCTGACGAACAAAATGATAATGAGACTTCATATCTATGCTATGAGTATTGAAATTTAGATTTAATAACTTACCTAAATTGATGGTTATATGCAGCATGTGTGAACGGTTCACGAACGGTACATCGTCTTTCACGCCAGGCCATTTCCAATGTTCGGGAGGTCACATGATCTGAATGCCCTTTCAAAAGGTCGCGCTGTCGACCGTGCTGCTACACCAACACTCAAGCAGCACATCGCACGCACGCAAAAGATTTCCGCAGAGATCAAGGCGCCATTTTGAATTCTGCAACGATGAACCGCGACGGTGTTAGGGAATCCGCCATAAAGTATCATTTTTTGGTTCCACGGACTTATCACGAGGGCTCTCAATGGACTTACGAACCTTCTGTAATACAAGCATGCACTTAAGGTGAGTAACGTTTGGTAACGTGTACATTGTTTATAAAGAACGTATAAATTTTCATAAGTTTTGTAGTTGTGTTGTGGTTCCCCACTTTGAAGGTGCCCGTTTGCTGGTCAGACGCTGTATTCGCGTAGCGTATTAACAGCGTCTGGTCGGGCTAGGTGTCGATGTATTGGACACCCAACCATACCTCCTAGTCCTTGCTTGGTTTGGTTGGGTGGGGTCTCACATCGTCGATCATTGAATCAATTTTACTTTGCATTTTGGAGAGTCATTGATTGATTAAACTTATGATGATTGATAACCGCAGCAGTGACCCCAATGTTACAGCACCCGCCCCGCGCTGGGGTTAGATGATTGTGTGTCATGTCATTGATTTGATTGTGTTTCAACGTTAACAAACAAGTTTAATATGGACGGCTCAGCTCATGTAAAAATGTAAGAAATTATGGATTTTATTGCATTCCTAATATTATTTTCATTTTCAATTTATTGCCGTAAAAACACTATTTTGTGGAATCTGAGTGGTGGAGCACACATGATACGGCTGCGTCAAAGAGCTAACAGTTACATTTTATTTACTAGTTTCAGTGGGCCGTGGGCTGCACACACTCACAGTAGCTACACTACAGAAACCCATAAGGTAAAACACAGTGTTCTTGCTCTCTCACCCCCCCCCCCCCTCCCCGAGCTGCAGCTGCATTGACCAATGTACAGTAGCCCTAATTAATCACACACCCCACTACCAAATGTCTACAGTATACTATATGCAGTGGCGTGGCAGTGCGTAATTTTCGATATCAAAATGAAGCGAAACTCGAAAGAAGAAGAGGAAATTCTATACTAGGGAATACTTACCCCCTACGGCCATCTACATCTACTGCTGGTGCAATATTTGGAGATGATGCTAAGGCGGATCGATTAGCTACATTCGTAGATATCAGGAACAGCTTTTGAAGTTACCAGCTTCCGTGGCGTCTGCGCTGTTTGTGTACGAAGATCGTACACTCATATTTACCATGGACCCTACAAAATACGATCCTTGGACTGGTAATGTAGTGGCATATGGCAAGAGAGCAGCAGGTATCGCGCGAGCGCGATGCAAGACCGGCCGGTCGCGAGGCTGCGTTGACGTACGTGTGGTACGGTGCTCGGCGATCTCTAGTCGACGAGATTTTGTAAACAAATTTCAAATCTGGAGCACACGCGCATGCGCCGTATGTAATTTGCTTTTAGGGGTGATGATGAGTGATAAGATAATCCTATCTCTACGGATATAATCCCCCTGAAGCACAACCGTAAAGTGCTCATCCTTAAGCATAAATTGTATGCCATTGAATTGACTGTATTTCATGACTTCAAAAACAAACAAACAAAAAACTTATGTGTGAGTAAAGAAATATATTGTAAGCAGGGCCTATTATAATAGCTATAAATAGGCCTGTAGGCTTACGTATGTAAGTTAAGCCTACTTACTTACTTTTTTATTTTTAGTTTTCCGGAACGATGGTGTAGGTCAGGGTCTGTTAATCGATCAGGATTGTATCCTCACTTCCTCTTGTTGCTGACAGTTGATTAAATTGTGCTGATTATCGGGCTGTCCATAACCATCATTCACTTATTGTCATGTAAACATGAACAAATTATTTAATCATCACAATAATGAAGCGTTTGTTTGCAAAAACTGATAGGTCCATATTTGTCAAATGGAGATATTTGCGATTAAAGGTCAAGAAAAATAAAGAGAATAATAAGAAAATTTTTGCTTCTTTTGACCATAACTTCAAAAATATACCTTTATATGTAGTGACCAATATATCATTTAAAAGATATTATTTTGTACTTTATGACAGAGACCGTACTTCAAAATCTTCAAAAATGGACTTATCGGTTTTTGCAAACAAACTCTTAACATACATCTAATTGCTATTAATATAAGTGTTACTTATAGAATTTGTATGATTGAAAGATGATTGGTTCATTTAGGGCCTAAATTGATTTGAACTGAATTGAATTGAATCGAATCGAATTAAATTGAATGAAATGAAATGTATAATGAAATTAATTAATTTAATTTAATTCAATTTAAATTAAATGAATTGAATTTACTCAAGAAAACATCAATGTTCTTGGAGTTGAAGTATACTTTAAAAGGTTGAGCTGTGTACCTCGTGGATAATCCTAGAGCTACTTAGGCCCTACTGTATAACACAGGGTTTTTTTTTTCTTCCTTTAAATCATTAGGCCCTATCATATATTCAGTAATATATGGGCCTATTAGGCTGTACACCTTCTCATTTCTTTAAAAACAGTAGGTAACACTAGGATAGCAATCATTGTTGGAATAGCAGCTTTTTTTGTAGCAATTCACAGCCAATTAGGAAGTAACTGCTCCTAGAAGGCTGAACTTGCCCAAAGTTAACTGCATAAAAGTGGCAAGAGCTATAGTTGTTAATACCAGGAGGTAGGCCTACTACCTCCTCCCTCATGTCCTTTTCTAAAGCCGGGGATTGGGGCGAGGTGCGTCGGGTGAGTAAACGCTCCCTCATATATACTCCCCATGTTTTGAAAAGTGGGGCCCACTTTATATTTTATATTTCTGGTGCCACTTCCGGGTTTCATCACCTGACAAGCAAGCAAGCAAGCAAGCAAGCAAGCAAGCAAGCAAAAAAAAAAAAAAAAAAAAAAGACCTTACCCGCGCTTCATCGGTCGGCTGGTGCCACTCGCGGGAGGCGCCCGGGAGGGGGGGGGGGGGGTGTGGGGGCGCCCAAAGTGGTTGCATCCTATGTATTCTTATGTATTGTGCAAGAAAAGTGGGGCCCGAGCTCCCCACCCCGTGGTCCACCATACTACACAGTGTAGACACCCTGCAAGCCGATCAAGAGTTGACACATTCACATTGTCCCTAGATGTACATTATCATAAGTCTTTGCTTGAAAATTGTGTAAATATTCCACCAGCAGTGGGGGCTATACCATTAACCTTGACACCCCCATAAAAAAAAAAGAAAAAAATCGGGCCACAGTGATCAAAGGTGCAATTTCTTGACCAAACGTTAGGGCCAATTAGAACTACTTCTAAAGCCAAATGAAGATATGCGCCTATTGCACTGATCTCTGTACGAACGGTATGCAATATATGGACTGTTAACTTGAGTTACTGTACAGTCCCCTACCTTCCCCTCCCCCTCCCCCCCCCCACCCCCCCCCCCCCAAAAAAAAAAAATGTGATGTGGGGATTCCCCTTCCCCTCGTCCACGAAATGGTTGATAATCGATAGCTTCGTTTCTGGATAATCGATTACTAGTATGCGTTGTATACTACAGAGGAAGCCATGTGTTAGCCAGATACTGTATTAATGCATTGCAGCTTGCCTAGCCTGCAGTACATTACGCAAGAACTCCTGTTATTGCATGTGGCAAAAGCTGAACAGTGGGGAAGTGATCCAGGATTCTGCCCCCTGTTTTTGTGTCTTGATGTCATCCGGTTGAGACTGTCAGATTCGGTAAGAAGCTCAGGTTATGAATTTTCGATAACTACGGAATTTCACGAAAATTGGTGAATAGTATAGTATTGTGTTTAGTATGCATTTGTGCAATTTGTGCAAATTTTACCTGCACACTGTACACCCAGCACTTGACAAGCACAAGGTACGATAATACGCCAGAGGCGGACTGTACCAGACTGGAAGAAGAAGAAGAATTAAATAACCAGATCCTAATTGTTAGACTACCAGCTGTCCGCTACCACTGTACCAGACAACTTCTCAGCCCGTGTCTTCGGGGGCGCGTCCCGCTATCGATCCCACGTAGTACCGTGTGGCTCCACGGCCTCGCACTCCTTTCCCGTTAAGTATTAAAGGGACTGTACAGTACTGGTTGAGGTGGGGATTCTTGTTCGAACATTCCTAAGTGAGATAATGAGAAACTAGCTCTTATGAAATATGAAAGAGCATGTAGAATTTTAAGAGGGATTTAACGTTTATTTGATGAAAATTGGTTTTCAAATGGCTGAGATATCCAAAAAAGTGATAATAATAAAAGGCGACAGGCCACGCCTTTTATTAGGATCTCTTTGTTACCTTGTTTTTGGATATCTCAGCCATTCCAAAACCGATTTTCAACAAATCAACTTTTGATACCCCTTAGAATTGCATGCTCTTTGATAACCGCAGCAGCGACCCCATACGGACAAATACGTACTGTAAACAGCGCCCCGCGATGGGGTTAGCTCTTTGACATCTCATATACTATAGACATTCTAGTGGTTTCTGAATATCTCGCAAAACGTTAAATGCTAAATCCTCACCTCGACCAGAACTGTACACACCCTTTAAAGCCAAGGTAGGGGATACCTTTTACAGACCTCCCAACATGCAGCAAAACATTAAATATGAACCTCAGGGGACTTGCTTAGGCCACTGCTGAGAAATTTGAAAGTCAACAGTTATCTACAATTTGAACAATGCACAAAACTCAACTACTCAGTAGTTCTGTGTGTCAGCCACACTTAAGCCTTTTTGTTGCAGTCTTCTGTATCTTTTATCTATAAACACAATCTAAAAGTATAAGAGCTGATGTAATAACATATAGAGTGTGTGGCAAGAATGTATAATATAGAAATGTTTGTAAGTTTTGATGAACTTTCTTCACAAGATAGGCCTATGCTATACATGATGGACACACATGCAGTGCATGGGTCTGCAAAGGTAGCCTAGTAATGTACTGGAATTTACGGTGAGCCCCGAAAAAAATTCAATTCAAAATCTAACGGTCAATAAAAATGTACTAAATGTTACCTTCCACTTTCAATACTTTATGGGAGTTTTTAAAATGATACTCTCTTCACCACTGTATTTATACAACTCTTCATTTAAGGCATGCAAATGGGATTCCCTACCTTTAAAAGGGGTTGGAATTATCAGTATCATGGCCACTAACTGCGGCCAGCACCCCCATACGCACAGCGTAACGCTATATGAGTATGGGGCTGCCGGTCGCAGTTACATGATGGCCACAGACCCGTCCCACAGTGCATTTAAACATGTTCTTACCCACAAAGAACAAAAAAATAGCTGTGCGATTTCTTGGATGAAGATCTAGGCCTACATGTTCCCTAACCGCAGCAGCGACCCCATACGGACAAATACGTACAGTAAATGTTACAGCGCCCCGCGACGGGGTTACATGTTCCCATGACCATGTATGATACAGTAGAGTAAATTATATGCTATGAGTCCAGATTTATATACCTTATAGCCCGACCAAACACTGTTAATACGCTGTGCGAATACAACGACTGGGCTGTGTATAGTTAGACATTCTATATACCTTTGTCTATAAATTTACCGGTGCAATGTCATTTCCAAGACCAACTGGAGTCTCCAGTGGAGTCTCCAGTGGAGTCTCCAGTCCAGTGGAGTCCAGTCACTGAAGTGCCTGCTCGTAATATATGTCTTCATTGTCGTAAAGCTCCAACAGTTGACCAACTAAAGATCGGTCTGTATCTTGTCTGGGATATGTTCTGGGGAGACTGCTACAGAGCTAGAGGAGAGCTGTAAAAGTAAAAAAAAAAAAAAATTAAGATAAAAAACTCCTTTGGACAGACAGATTTTTCTGTCTACTCCAACAGTCGCCACAATTTCCAGGAGATTGCCCTGCTCACCAACAATAGGCTGCAATCTCTTACAGCATACAAAAGGTTTCTAAAAGCCTAACCCCGGGGTGCTCCAACAGTTATACTGTAGGAGCTTTGCATTCGGGCTGGCCGCAGTTACCAGAAGCCGAAATCTACAGTGTGTATTGGGAAATTGGGCGATTTTCAGCATGCATACGTATGTGTGGAAATCACTGATCTCTATGAAAAAACAAGATATTGGTGGAAATTAGCTGCTTGGTCTGCACTCTCAGAGTGCTTCTCTTGTTCAAAATATTTTCACTACATCACTGTGTCACTGCCACCTCTGCACGCACCATCACAGTATAGCTTTCCTAGAGCTGCTGCAAGGGATTATAATTGATTCAAGGTGCAATAATGCTCTTCTTTATTTCATTTTTTGACTCCAGATAAAGACTTGAACTTCAAAGAAGGAACCACAAGAACTACAAATGCAATGATGTCAGCTTTGCGTCGTCTGCCAGTCGTCGTTATTCTGGGTGCTACAGGGACTGGCAAGTCAAAGCTTGCTTTGGAGTTGGCAAGCAAATTCAATGGAGAAATCATTAGTGCTGATTCAATGCAGGTAAGCACTCTATCTTAACATTAGCTGTGAGCGTTCTGCTTTTCACAACCAGATTTTGGGGGCACAATCTGTAGGCTGGTAGTGCCCTTGAGGAAGGAAGTCTACTAGGCTCTGGCCATGAACATAGATAGATAGTTTATCATGCAGTTATGGTGAGATGCCAAGAAAAATATTATAAGGGCACTCCCAATATTAAGCATACTATTTGATCTAATGTGGCAGTTCAGGAAGGTATGATGTCTGTAGTGATTCAAAGTGCATGCAATCCCATCTGGGCGGAGGTTGGTTGCCCTTCATGGAATTCAATCCCATGTGTGCAGATGTCACTTAGAGTGTATGACTGTTTATACTGAGGATTTCTTTCGCTTAAATCAGCACTTTTTCCATTTGACAATGTGTATATGCCCACAGATCTGAAGGAATTCATCTTGCGTATGTATAATGTATATAATATGTGTCAAATTTTGTAACATATTACATTTGGATAAATTTCATGGTAAGGGTAAAAAGCTCCAATTTGCAGTTGAGAAAGAAGATAAGAAATGAGCAAAATAGAAAAAAGAAAACTGATATGATTATTAGACTAACCAAAGAATGACAATGCCATCTTTTACTTCAATCATTTTATCCAAATGGTATTTCTCTCAAGTATGCTGACATGAGATGTACATGTATTTTTTCCCCGCAAATAGGTGTACAAAGGACTTGATATCATTACAAATAAAGTCAAGAAAGATGAACTAGAGCAGTGCCCTCACCATCTGCTTGGAATGATTCACCCACTGCAGCGATTTACTGTCGTAGATTTCAGGAACCAAGCTCTACCAATCATTGATGGATTACTGAGCAGGGGGCATCTGCCTATTATTGTTGGTGGAACAAATTACTACATAGAGGCTCTTTTGTGGAAAGTGCTGCTTGCTGATGAGGTAATGTATTCTCCTTTTCCCCTCCCTTAACTAGAGAGAACTTGTTAAAAGCTCATTGCAGGTCTTTGCTTCATTTTTTATTCCTTATTCCCCTATCTGCAGAATGATGCTGATTATAAAGAAGTTATTGGCAATGATATTTCTGCGATGTAAGTTTACTGCAAAACATGCAAAAACAACAAGTTGGTATATGCCTCATCTCATTGAATAAACCTTGTAAGTGTAGGCAACTTCTATTCATTGAAATCTACATTATATCAAAGATGTCTGACTTTTGCTTTACAGTGAAACATATACTAAAGAATACTCTTTGCTGAAGGAAATTCTGACATTGTAGCTTGTGAAATATTTGTAAAAAAAGGCCCTGCATAAGTTGCCAGGCAATTAGAAGTATAACACGAGATGTTGGAAATTAGCCTGTTCTTGTTTCTATTTTCAGTCAAGATACATTTCTTCTCATGTGTTTGTGTGTTTTTTTCCTCATTATCAGGGCAATAGATCTGACCAGCTTCTCTATGAATCTAAGGGTGAAGTGGTGAATTTGAGACTGAAGCGTAGGAAACGATGTCATGACAGAGCTCAATGCACTTCCGATGATGCTGGCAAGGGGCCACCTAAGGCAACATGTGTTCACGAGTGTGATCCTTCAAAACGTCTGCAACCAAAACAATGCTCTGATGAGCAAGGTGACCAGTCAGATGCCTCAACCATGGAAAGACATCATAAGACACTTGAACTACCCAGTCAGTCACCACTGTATGAACATTATCACATGGGTCATATAGCAGCCAGCCAACCAACAGGTTATACAGATCATCCAGAATTTAGTAAACCAACAGCAAACGTGAATCCGCTGGAGAGTTCTCAAATGTCCCATGTTGTATCAGGACAGTGCTCAGTGAAAGCTGATGATGCTGGAAGTCTTGGGGAGGTAGATGAAGCTGAAAGTGAAGTGACTGGTACTGAGTGTTCTGATGGTTTAGAGAACCTTTCCAGCATGGAGGTTGTAGAGGTCATGGTGAATCACATGAAAAACAGTGAGCTTCATGATCTCCTTAGCTCTGTGGATCCTCAAATGGCCTCTAAATTACATCAGAATGATAGAAGGAAAATATTAAGGTTTGTAAAATGATATCAGTGTAATATTTGATATGAAGATGATTGGTACAGTTAATTCGTTGCTTGAAGCTTTTATATATACTTGACTTAAATTGAGCAAGTAAAAGATTGGTTTGATTTGACATACTGTATACGCTATAATTTTCGCGTACATAAATTTTCGCGAATTGCCGCTGTCACACATTTTCGCGAGTGGTTAAATTCGCGATTGGGGGACCAGAGAAAATATGAAGTGACAAAGAAAGTGTGAATTTTCAACTTACTAGCAAATAAGAATGATACTAGTTATACGCTGCATGAAAAAAACTTACCAAACTCTGCGAACTAGTAAGTTAGAATTCAACATTTTTGAAGTGGTTAAGTCCATCACGCTAGATTTCTGACGAGTGGTCCCCTTGCGATAATGGATTGGCTCTCTACAGTATTCATAAGTAGACGTGGACGTGCGTAAACAAGCTTTATAGCCAGTATGGTCTGTACGGTAAGCCGTGACATGGTATACTAGTACTGAAATGTTCGTATCATCAAGGCAAGGGATTCATTTTGGAAGGTAATATTTTCGCGTGTTGTTAATTTCGCGAATAGCTCCCGACTCGCGAAATTCGCGAAAATAAAACCCCCGCGAAATATATAACGTATACAGTATATGATGCTGACACTTAAAATGAAAACATACAACACATTCTACTTTCATTAACCCGTTGACGAGAAGTCACAAGTATACTCGGGCAAGCGTCTATGGAAAGTTTGTGTTGTAGCAAAATAACACCGTCTTCAACAGGTTAAGATGCAGGAGCATGTTATTGTGGCAAATATGGCCTTGCAGACACAGGATTCTATCTAAAACTTTCTGAGTATGGTGGTGTGTTTTGGTGGGCATGCAGTCATATTTTCAACATAAATCAAAATAGGGAGAATTATATATCTGGCTTTGAATGGTCTTGTGTCTACAGTATGTTTGTTGGAAGCAGTCTTGTTGATCAGGGAAGAATAGATGAATCCCAACTTCTCTCCTTGTTAGTGTTGAATTATTCATAACTGTCTCCTTATATATTTCCTGGCTTTTCTTTGACAGGAGTTTACAAGTTTATGAGCAACATGGTATTCCTCACAGTGAGATGATTGACAGGCAGAAGTCTGTAGAGGGCAGCAGTCACCTTGGTGGGCCTGTGAGATATCCAGACACTTGTGTGCTTTGGGTCCAGTGTGAACAAGGAGGTATAGGATCCCAAGTGAATTATTGTGCTCATATTGTGTGCAGTATTATGGTTTTGGTACCTCAAACCTGGGAAGAACAATAGAAATATATAAACACTTAACTACAGGAGCATGATAGCAATGATAAGTCAGAGGTCAAAGTACTTTATTGTATTTGGGGGGGGGGGGGGGGGAGTAATTTTCCGCCAGTATTAGGTACCATCCTTCTCTCCACAAGCATTACATGGAAGTTGTCCTGTATGTAGACATGTACTCAATACATAATAAATTTACACTATCCTTACAGGTAAAGAATGCTAACAGTCCATATCACCCTGGAAGAGGAGAAGAGTTCAAATATTTTTTGAGGTCTTGTATTTTTTTCTG
This sequence comes from Diadema setosum, assembly GCF_964275005.1. Classification (NCBI taxonomy): domain Eukaryota; kingdom Metazoa; phylum Echinodermata; class Echinoidea; order Diadematoida; family Diadematidae; genus Diadema; species Diadema setosum. The sequence continues at coordinate 1,840,159 of NC_092694.1, read as the reverse complement.
AAAAAAAAAGAGCATGGTACTTGTAGACAGATTGTGCAGAAATACTTCTATATCACAAGTCCTGGCACATATATTTTTATATTATTGGTATGGGAGTAAGTGTGTATTTTTGCCTGCTGTTGGCAACCCAGTAGTAGTCTTTTCAAAATCTTTGACAAATGTAGCAGACATGCTGAATACCTTCGAGGAATTCAGGAATTACTGAAGACAAATTGCTGTGACTGAATTAATCAAGTACAAGTACCAGTAGCTAGTTGAAGGTTACCTGAACTATGTCCTTATATGTCCCTACAGTCTTGGACACGAGATTGGACAAACGTGTTGATGAGATGCTGTCCAGTGGCTTGGTGAAAGAGTTAGAAGATTTCCACAAAGACTACAATGAAAGGAGACTTTCTGGACAATTTCCTCCGTAAGTTTTATTAGTTCACAACTTTTATATTGATTAAAGATAGAATTAAGCACTTTACTACCAGATTACTGTTTTATTAACAAATTTCCTTCAGGATAGTTGGTTCCAAGTTTAAATTTGAGCTTTCACTTGAAGGGATTGTATACTATTGGTTGAAACCTAACTTCAGGTTTCTATCATTTTTCAGTGAGATTATGAGAAACCTCTGATAAAATCTGAAAGAGCATGTTATTTTAAGAGGAATTCAATGTTTATTTGATGAAAAACAGTTTTGATATGGCTGAGATATCCAAAAAGAGCGATCCTAATAAAGGGTGGGACCCACCTTTTATTTCGATTGCTTTGTTTTACTTTGTTTTTTGGATGTTTCAGCCATTCCAAAGCCAATTTCCATCAAATAAACTTTGAAGTCTTCTTAGAATGGTATGTTTTATACTTTTTCATAAGTGGTTTATTGCTATCTCAAAAAAGTTAAAAGCCCAATCTTCATCTCCACCAATACTGTACCACCCCGGTACCAGCAGGGTGGTGGGAAGAGACCCTGTCTTCCCACCTCCCTGGTACCAGCTCCATCCTATGGTTTGTCATTTTGTCTCTATTCTGTCTCTCATGTCAGCAAACTGATTTTCCAAAAGTCTATTTCTTCTCCCTTCTTATACCCAACAATGTGGTTACTAGTCATTCTGTCGAAAGGACACATGTGTTTGTTCCTGTTTGAAAAGTGTTAAATTGCTATTGTGCCATTGCTAAACTTTTGCTTAAATTGAAAATTATAGTGCAATATTTTTATTTTGATATAATTACAATCAGTGTTATTGTAATTGACCAATTGTATATATACCACAAATGACTCTCCCTTGTAACAAAGTTTTAGATTTGTGTTGTTTCTGAAGGACCCTTTATGCCTTTCATGTGACATGTCTTTTGCAAGCTGGCTTATCATCACTACCATACATAGGTTTTGATACCTGGTATTCATAATATGATATTTTAGGGAAGAGCTGTACACCCAAGGTATTTTCCAGTCCATCGGCTTCAAGGAGTTCCATCAATATCTGGTTCTGGAGGAAGAGAAGAAGAAAAGTAAGGAAGGAGAACATCTCTTGCAGGACGGGGTGGAAAAGTTGAAGACTGCCACGAGACAGTATGCCAGGAGGCAAATCAAGTGGGTCCGAAATCGCTTCTTGAAGAGTAAGGAGGCTGTATTCCTTCTTTTTTACTTGATCTAAAAAAAAGAAAAAAAATGCATCCTTTGTCTTTCATTTGTTCCTTTTACTTTTCAGAATTGCAATAATCCAAGTGGGGATTACAGTGGTGGAGATTACTATTGGTAATAAAATTGATAGGCACCTATATATATATTTTTTTTTTTCTTCACAGTTTTGGATACAAGTTCAGGGTTACTCAAATTCATTAAATTCTTCCGTCGACGGAAGAATTTCATGAATTAAAATAATTACGCACTACCCGCTGCATGCTATAAGGATTAGAACCAACACTTGCTGTCGGGCGAAAGCTTGGTGGTCTAGTGGAGATGACGCCTGTTCGGTGATCAGGAGGTCGTAGGTTTGAATCCTGCTTGAGTATGTACACCCATGATTTTTTATCATGGCTACTACTAAAACACTGATCAATTCAGTGCTTATTTACGTCGAATTAGGGCAATTTGTCAATCATTTGCAAAGTTCTAGGGTTTATAGAGGGGACTCTTGGGTTAAACACAGAGATACTGTTTTCTGTGTTTATTGTTCTGTCTTTGTGTGTGTGTTGTTGTTGTTAGTCTTTTTTGTAGGGGGTTAAGAAGAGCCTTAGTATGTGCAACATTTTACTGAACTCTAAATGAAAGTGCCATTTTATTGAACAGTGGCAGTTTTCAGTTTGTAATGTGGATAATGGTTCAAGTAATATAAGTCATGCTTTGCTTAATGGTGTAACCAATTCATGCATAATTAGTCTTTGTAATTTTTTCTTCAAAATGCTAATTTAGATTTACAAGTTCACATTAAGTTTTCTTCTCTTTTTGTAAGGACAAAACAGATACTAATTACTATACAGAAGAAACATTGTAGATGAAAAACGGATGTTATTCACAAAAACGAGAGAAATATAACAGGAGAAACTGGTTGTTGATTGGCAGACCAGACAAAAGTAGCAAAAAGAATGAAAAAAACTAAAAGATAAGAGAACATATGACAAAGGTGAAGATGAGATTTTGAATCAATGACTGATACTTTTTGATCACAGGGGGTACCTCCTCATTGCCTGTGTATGGACTTGATTCAACGAATGTTGCCGAGTGGGAGGACAGAGTTCTCAAACCTGCTGTAGGAATACTCCAGTCTTTAATGGAGGTATGAAATTAACAAATCTGGCTATTATCACCATTGTTTGATGTCATAATTGCCGTATATTGTCATGTTTAATGCATTGTAATTTCACATTTTTGCATGGAATCTTTAAGAGATGACTTTGATACATTTTGTTGGAATTCTGTCTTGTGTTGTAATGTATTTGTGAATAGGATCAGGGAGAGGGAATGGAACACATTACATATGACTTGCCTGCCAACATAGCACTGTGACTTTCTCATTTATTACGAGTAGGCCTGCAGTCTTCATAGGCAAGCTACAGTACTTATGGAGTAACATCCATCCTTACCCTACCAACTGTTGAAATGAAGACATGCCTCTTTTAAAACCTGTCACATGACACTGATCAACTTGTGTTAGACTCAGTTCAGATTGTAGAATTAGATACACATGGATGGATAAATTTACCAAAATCAAATGAACTCGATGGACATGCTATACTTTAGTCCACTGTTTTTAAGAGGTGCACTCTCATCTAGCTTTTTGCATAGTCGTGGTAACAGAGTTTACATCCAGGTATGTTGGTTGCATGGAATTCTAAATATTTAGATATTCAAATACTTGTGTATCACCAGCATTTGCAGTTGAAGTCAAAGAACTGATATGAGAATTTGGAAGTAATTTGATAGTGTTGTTTTTACTAAAATATCAGTAATTGCATTGTCAGAATTTGGTTTTGAGGTATTGTCCAAACTCTGCATTCTTACATGTTGCATGATGTTTCTTGTGCTTGATGTTGAGAGTAGAACAGAGCTGTGCATACATGTATATATTCCTTTTTAATTTTTTGTTGTTTCCATCAAACAATACTAAAAATTATTCCTCACATTGTGTATCCTACGTTGGTGACATGAAAGTGATTTTACAGTGAGATTTGTTATTGACTGAAATGACAAAGTCAATCTTGATTGAATCAAATATAAAACTTTCCAGGGCAAAGAACCAGAGTTAGCTGCCATGCCATGTGAGGAGCCAGACGTAATCACTCCTACCCAAACCTTTGTCTGTGATGTGTGTGATGGGAGACACTTTGTAGGTGTGCAACAATGGGAAGGTGAGTGAGTTCTCTACAGCAACATGCTACAAATGGTAGTCTTCAAAAATCTTGAACACAAATAAACCAGT